>NC_142800.1:42724924-42797116 GCF_049724085.1 Artemia sp. Qi Xiang Cuo | reverse complement strand
TCAAAGGCTACGAGCCTGAGAAAACTTACCCGATTTTTTAAACAGGGGGGAAACATCCCCTAAAAGTGAAAAATTTTTAATGAAAATCACACCGTCAGATTCAGCGTATCAGAAAACCCTATAACATAGGTTTCAAGCTCATATCTGCAAAAAACTGCAACTTTGTATTTTTTGCCAGAAGAAAAATACACGAATATAGAAGTTCGTTACGTAAGTTAATTTGTAAATTACGTCAGAACCGAATTTGGAAACAGCCATTTAGCAAAAGAAAAGTAAAATTTTTATGAAAATTTTTTTTACTTATTCAATGACGGCGAGCAAAAATAAAATCTGCATTAACTAAAAAACTATCAGAAAATAAATAAAAAAAACAAGTTTTTTTAACTGAAAGTAAGGATCGACATTAAAAATTAAAACGAACAGAAGTTATTCTGTATATGAAAGGGGCTGTCCCCTCCTCAACGCATCGCTCTTTATGCTAAAGTTTGACTCTGTCACAAAACTTTATTCTTTAAAACAATAAAAAACTTTAGCGTAAAGAGCGAGGCGTTGAGGAGGGGACAGCCCATTTCATATACGGAATAATTTCTGTTCGTTTTAAGTTTTAATGTCGCTCCTTACTTTCAGTTTAAAAAACTTGTTTTTTTTATTTAATTACTTTAAAAAACAAACAATTCGAACAAGGTTGAACATGTAAAGATTTTAACTTGTGTTTTATCCCATGATGTTACCTCACATTTGTAGAATGCTGAAAAACTGAGTATTGGGTTTCAGTTGTACAGGGGTTCAGTTGCACAAGGGTTCAGTTTCACAGGGGTTCAGTTAAATGGGGTTGAGTTGCATGGGGGCTGAGTTGCATGAGGTTTCAGGTGCACAAGGGTTCAGTTGCATGGGGGTTGTGTTGCACAGGGGTTCAGTTACATGGGGGTTCAGTTAAAGGGGTTCACTTGCTTGGGGGTTCAGTTACAATGGAAGCAGACCATGTAGAAAGGAGCAAGGGAGCCTCAATGAGGACAAAATAATCATTTTACTTATCTGTATCTCTAAAAAAAAAGAACAGCATTTATTTTTGCTGTTTGGATTTAAAGTTACATGACATGTAAACTGGTCAAGGAGTCTTATAAGATGACAAGGTATTTTGAAAACAAAATGGTTGTAATGATTTGTCATGCACAAAAATTGATACAACGTTTTTTTTTTCTTTTCTTACAGAGGACTTAATCTGCAGCAAAAGGACCTCAATGAAGACAAGACTTCAAAAAAAATTGCTTTTATCAATTTTTTAAGACAAAAAAAAAACTCTGATGGGCCACGGTTTTCTCTTTACTAGGTTTCAGCTACTGTACTACTGCAATAATGATTTTGGTCCAAATCTACTTTTGTGCTACAACAGGTTTTGAAAACACATTACTAATGATTTTAGTAAGGTTTTAAGCCATGCTGATTTTTTTTCTTTTAAATTTAAGACATTTTCTCAGTTTTTCAAGGACATTATAAACCACAATTTGGCATGGATATTTGGTCCAAAATATATTTTTTTGGACTTAAATTGCGTTTTAGCTTTGTTCCTTAAGATTTTATTTCTGTATCACAAATCTTGCCCAAGTTCATTAAAGATCAGTGCCCTTTGGAGGGGGGCAGACATCATCTAGAATTTTAGTTACATTATATTTCAAAAGTGACTGAATAGGGAGTCAAATCACAACATGCACAAAGAGCTAATGCAAACTTGTCCTGCTTTAAATTATCCTTGTAGTTTTAACTCATTGATTTTACTTGATGAAAGCAAAATGTAAAGCTAAGTTGCAAGCTAAAATCAACCATTCTTAAATGCTTGAATCAAGCAAAATTAATAACTTAGGCACAAATGAATGGCACATGCAAAATGAATGCAGACAAGGCCAGCAGGATTTTTTTTTTAATTGAGGGTTTGTGGTCTTGAGGCTCTTTCTCACTGGTTCAAATTAACTTAGTTTGACCTATCAAACTAGAAGTGCTATAGCTTCACTGGAACAATCATGCATTTTCTTTATTTATTTTTTTAAACAGTGCATCAAAAATTTCATGAACAAAGGAAAGGTTTGAAGAGTAAATCTATTACCACTTTTTCTGCAGTTTCTTGTTTTGTAACCTTTCTTATTTGTTCAACATTGTCAGCTGATTCAGATATGTGTGGTGCTAACCTTTGCAAATTCATCCTGTTAGCTGCATCTGCATAGCTCTTATATGTTACTTAAGTCATCATGTATCCCATTTGGTAAATTTCTGTTACCTATTTCATAATTCACGATTTTGTTTCCTCACAGGATAAGCAAATGATGTATAGGCATGATTTCCTCTACAATTGGCACAAAAATTTGCCCTTGGTATGTCTTGTGAGACATCATTTTTCAAAGAAAACTTATCTGATGAATGTTTATTTGAAAAAAGCAGGCATACTGGTTCCTTGGCTCTGCAATCCTTTTGCAGGTGACCATGCTTTTGACATTTATGGCATTGCATGATTCTACAATGGCAAGCATAAACTTCTTCTTTTTCTCCCACAAAACCAAATGTTTGGAGGTAATGTATCACCTTTGAATATCACCATTATTGCAAAGCGGTCTTCCAGTTTTTTGTTTCATAGTTGAACCTTTTCTGTCTCACTACTTCACATAAAACCATTAGAGGAACCCCCTTTACAATTTCTCTCAACAGGGAGACTTTAGTTCTGGATGTTACAGTGATATTACCATTTTTTTTCATTGTTCAGAATTATCTTTGGTGCATCCTCATTTTGAATGTATACAGTCATCATGGATATCCCCCTCATAACATCAAATTCAAACATGTGGTTTGTGAGCAAGGCTTTAAAAGTCTTTACCAGATCAAAGTCAGATGGCAGAACCTCCCCTAAATTAATCACTTCTATTTCAATCTTAGTGGTAAATTGTTATGCTGAATTAATGTTCACATTTAAAAACTCTCTTTTGGATGGCTTATCAATTTTCTGTCTTTTTGTCTGAGGCAAAAAGGACTTATCACTATCTGGAGAAACATCTCTTCTTTTACGGCCAGAATTCTGGATTTGACCCAGCCTTGGCATTCCTGTTGGTCTCTTTATTCCTTCAACATCATATAGGTTTCCAACTACCCTCATCTCATCATCACTTTCACTTTACAAAGCTGGAAATTGCTCTGTACTTAATGGTGTAAATCTATTAGCTGTAGTCACAGTATAACATGGAGGATTTTGTACTGTTTCTTGTTGGGTCACAGAGTTTTGTTGTGTATTTACAAATTTGGATGGTGCTGTAGCATAGGCCTATAGGAAGATTGACCCTGATGTTGATTATGCCAACCTATTGGTGGGGGTGTGTACTGCCCAGGAACCAGTTGGTAAATCTAGTCCAATTCATCATTACTGGATTGCCATTATAGTAACAATTTATTGGTGCAAATTGTCCCTGACCCCCTTGGAGATCTGGCAAATTATTCATCTTCCCCAATTCACTTCAGTTCATATTACACAATTGTCTAAGTCTTTTAAAAAGACATAATAAATTCTTAAGAATCACAAATACTCACAGAAATATTGGAAACTTGGAGCAAAATTTTTACATCCCACCTTTAATTTTTTCTTCATGGAAATTTCATTTGAGCATTTGTAAACTCATATGTAAGACTTTATACATAGATATATTTCTTAGCCAGTTATGCAGGGTGTGTGAGCTCAGCTATATACACATGTTTAGATTAGCCAGCCAGTTGGCTATTAGATCACACTTCAGCCTGCATTAGCCAACTAGTCAGCTAATAAGTGAACTATATATACTTTATAGAATTAACTAACTAGTTGGCTATTAAAATCCCATGTATATATAAACTTTAGTTTAAAATAGCAAACTAGTCAGCTATCAATAAAATGTCTAATATACTTGAGGAATTAGCTAACTTGTTGGGTATTAAGATCTCGCCTACATATACATTTCAGCTTGAAGTAGCCAAATAGTTAGCTATCAACAGTTTATAATAGCCTGTACAGCAGAATTAGCTAACTAGTTGGCTATCTCACTATTTATTCTTTGTGTTTTTGAAAGTCCCACCAAATTATTACATATCTGTGATTTGTTAGCTAAGATTGTTTTTTTGGCAATGTTTTGTTCAACAATTCTATTTCTGCTATACTAACTAAAACTATTACCTGTCTTTCTTAGCTTTAAATTGGGTAGGAGAAAAAAAGCCTTGCCAAATTGAAGACCTAATGTAAGAGAAAGAAACTTTACCAATAATATATTCTTTTTGCTGAATGGAAGAAGAGCAGCACAATATTTCCCCATTACTCCTAAACATGCTCCTTGTTTGCAAGAAACTCAAGGTATTGTTCATTGTTGTTTTGTTTAAGTAAAAAGTGCATTATCCTTTTTTATTCAATTTTCTCCAATAAATCTTTTAGAGTATGCATATCTCAGTGTGATGGATTTGAAGACAAATTCTTGCTGAATTTATTGATTTAAGTACAATAAGTGGCTTATCAATGGGGATACCACCATATAACCCCTTTCCTTCAAAAAGAAAACAATGCAAGTGTACTTGTTCTTTATGGAAGGCAATCCTGGCTTGCTAATGCCCCTTTACAGCTCTATTTCCCAAAACTAAATTCTACTACCATTTTGACCCCCCATAAAAAACTTGTTCAATTTTTCTCTACACATAAACTAGACTTTTTATATAGCTCTGTGGTGGATATCCATATTGATAAAAGCCAAATAGTCTAAATATTATCTGGAGACAAAGAGAAGAAAGCAAGATATTCCATATCCCTGACCCCTCCTGCTCAATCATAGTAAAATGATGGAAAAGAGAAAATTTGAATTAATTGGCTCTTCAAATCAATTATAATTTGCACTTTGTTAAAATAATCACATTTTTTCTTAATCCTGGCCACTGCTTTTCTAGCCCTTTTTTCCCTAACCCTCCTCTCATCCCCTTTTCCTAAATAAAGTCCATTCTATACCCTTGTCCCGACCCCTCCCCCCCTTTCTTAAAAAAAAATGTTAATTAGCACTTCAAATCAATTATAATTTGCACTCTGCTAAAATAAATCACATTTTTTCTTAATGCTGGCCACCTCTTTTTTAACTCTATTCTTACCCCCTTTTCCCATATAAAGTCTAGTCAACACCCTTTTCCCTAACCCCCTCCATTTAAAAAAAAAGAATAGTTAGCACTTGTTGGCAGACCATCCTAGTTTGCTATTTTCCTTTCCTGTATATACATACTCAATTTAGTAGCCAACTGGTTTGCTATTTTAAATTTGTGCATAAACCTAAACAGTTTTTCAATAGCTTTCTACATTTAGGATGTGTATACATAAAATGGTTTGATATTAGCCAAGTAGTCTAAATATTATGTAGAGATGATGAGCAGAAAGCAAGATATTCCAAATCCCCACCCCCAACCAGGAGCATCCCAAGGGTCATTTCATTGGGGGGACAATCTTAATAAATTTTACTGAGTTGCTACCTGATTTATGCCAAATTTTCTGCAGAAATCAAGAATTTTGCTAATTTTGTGCCCCTCCCCCCCCTTGGGACACCATTGCCCCCAACTCCTACCACCTAATCATAGTAAAATGATGGGAAAGCTAAATTCTAAATCAATTGGCACTTCAAATCAATTAGAATTTGCACTCTGCTAAAATAATTGTATTTTTCTTAGTCCTGGCCACCTCTTTACTAACCCTCTTCTTACCCCCTTTTCCCTAAAAAAGTCCAGCCAACATTCTTGTCCCTACCCCTCCCTCCCTCTGTGTAAAAAAAAAAATGTTAGCTCTTGTTGGCAGACAATCATACTTTGCTAATTTCCTTTCCTGTATATACATAGATCCAATTCAGTAGCCAAATGGTTTGCTATTTTATATTCTTGTGTGTACTTCAACTGTTTTTCAATTGCCAACTGGTTGGATATTTTTAGGATGTTTATACATAAAGTGGTTTAATACAAGCCAAATAGTCTATATATCATCTGCCAATGATGGGCAGAAAGCAAGATAATCAGTAGCCAACCAGTTCACTATTTTAGATTTTTGTGTATACTCAAACTGCATTTTAATAGCCAACTGGTTGGCTATAATTAGGACATTTATATATAAAGTGGTTTGATATTAGTCAAGTAGTCTAAACATTATGTAGGAATGATGAGCAGAAAGCAAGATATTCTATATCCCTGCTTCCAACCCCTGCTGGTCAATCATAGCAAAATGATGAGAAAGAGAAAATCTAAATTAATGGGCAATTCAAATCAATTATAATTTGCCCTCTGCTAAAATAATCACATTTTTTCTTAAATCTGGCTGTCTCTTTTCTAAACCCTATTTCCCTAACCCTCATCTTACCCTGTTTTCCTTAAGTAAAGTCAAGTCAACAACCTTCCCCCTATCCCCTCCCTTATTAAAAAAAAAAAATTGTTAGTGCTTGTTGGAAGACAATCCTAGTTTGCTAATTTCCTTTCCTGATATACATAGACTCAATTCAGTACCCAACTGCTTTGCTATTTAATATTTTTGTATATACTTGAACTGTTTTTCAATAGCTGACTGATTGGTTATATTTAGGATTTTTACACATAAAGTGGTTTGATATTAGCCAGGTAGTCTAAATATTATGTATAGATGATAAGTGGAAAGCAAGATGTTCCAAATCCCTACCTCTGAAATCTCCCAGTCAACCATAGAAAATTTGAAAAACTTTGAAACACCAAACTTGAAAAACTTTGACACATTTGAAAAACATGAAACAGTAGGGAAATGGTTTATATTTGAGTTGCCTAGCAACTGACGGCTGGAATGTTCTAAATATTTATTTTTTGAATATATTAGGCTACTCTTGAACAAACTATTCAAAAGCCGGTGATATTTTTTACTAATCTTTCAATAACTTATCCGTTATTGATAACTTCTTTGTTTGGTTATAAAAAAGAAATATCTTTAGGACCCTTATGGGCTTAAAGTGCAATTATCCATAGAAGCGAGTAATGTATTATGAAAGAGCATAAAAAAAGGCATCAAATGATGTTTTCACTTTCATCCTAGCTAAATTATAGTGCCACCTAAAAATTTACCAAATTTTGCAATTCAGAACTTTGTCATTGACACTTCAGGCTAAATTTCAATTCAGGGAATATATTTCCACATTAGTGCTCAAGATGCAATTAGCCCTAGAAGTGATTATTGAATAATGAAAGAGCATCAAAAAAGGCATAAAATGACATTTTCACTTTCATCTTAGCTAAATTGTAAGGCCCACTAGAAATTTACCTAACCACCTAGTTGGCTAGACATTTTTTCAATATATAATGTTGGGCTAAGGCTTTTTTCTATATATAAAATGTCCTATTTCCTATTAACCATCTGATGGTATGCTGGCCAGGCCTATATAGGCTAGCCTAATTCATAAAATACATCTTTTACCAAGAACACCTCTTAAAGAAAGCAGCATTCAAAAAGTGATCAGTCATAGGCTAGTTGAGCAAGCAAAACTGGCTGGAATTGAAAAATGTAAACTAGCCTAGTATAGGGGTTTTTCTGCCATCCAACAGAAAACTGTTAGCTAACATTTTTCCCAACAATTGTTTTTCTGTTGTCCAACTAAAAATTGTTAGCTAACATTGTTAAAGGATTTCTCTAACAAAGGAGCCTACTTGTTGAAGGAAATTATTGGGGAATTTAAAGCCAAATATTCAGATATAAGCAAGATGGGTACTTTTTATGCTTACAATATTGATAAAGAATTGAGAACTGATTCTATTTCTTATTTTTCTCCCTTTCAATATTTTCTTCCTTTTCCTTCCTTACAATATTGATAGCCTACTGAAATTGATATGATCAAAAATCAAAATGATTTCACTTATGCAATGAAATCATATTTTATGGGATAATTTATGTAAATGCACTAAACTGTTACTTAGGAAAGCTTAAGCACTGGTGTTTTAATTTTTGCTGTGTCAGTTAGGTATTAGGCTATCAAGCTGAGATAAAATTTTGTTGAATTTCCTGCCTAATATCATGTTTCTGTGAATTGTGAACTAACTATTTCTGTTAGCTAACAATTCTGTTTCCGCCGTCTAAACAAATTTTTGTTACCTAACAATGGGACGGCAGAAAAAACCCTTATATTTACTTTCCTAAAGCTCAACCAAGAATTAGCAAGGCTACTAACTGTGTATAATCCTCCTTCTTTTGAATATGGTAACGCCTTAGAACTTTGTATTCATGATTATTATCATCAATTTTCCATGATAGAAAATCACAATTTTTCAGTAGCTTTTGCTCTGAAAACTTTAACTTCCGAACCATTTTGCTCCAGCTTCAGTCACGTGTCTTCGATTTGAAAATACTATATCTTGGATGAATAATTTCGCAATCTTGGATTTTTATTCCGTTAGTCTATAGGATGAATAAGTCGAGGCCATTTTCGAAGTTTGATTTTTAAGCTGCATGAGAGATTGTAATGAAATAATATTCACAAGCAGAATATGAAGGTCGTCATCAAGTAAGTTATCAGATGAAAAATTCAGAAAACAGAGATAAATTTTCGGTTAAAAATAAGTCTTGCAGCTTCAGGCTTTGTTAACTTGGAAAATTTTTGAACTAGGCTAGCCTACTCCAGAATTGATTCATAGCCTTGGCTGTTTTGATTGGATTATTTACCTAATCAAACTCTTGCTAATTTTTCAAGGAAAAAGGCAATATAAACAGACTGTTACACAGAGAACAACTCTTTAGACAATTTAGAAGTGGGGTATTTCTGTGAAATTGCCCTTTGAACAAACTGAACTAGACTAGCACAGCCTAGGCCTACCAAAAGGCTTGATTTAATATTAGCCTAAGCCTACATGACAAGTAATTTGGTAAAATCTTATATAAGAGTATTTTGATTATTTTGGAAAACATTTGAGTTGTAGCCTAGGCTATGAACAAACTCAGGAATTGCTCCCAAGACCCAATGATCCCCCAACCCTTCCAAAGGGCACCAGTCTTTTATAACCTTTGCAGTTTAAAAGTAAATCCTTATAAATAAGGAAAAAGAAGGGTCAATATCTACCAAATCATATTATTGAGTTAGGACTAAAGTGAATACACCATTTGATGCCTTTTTTTTATGCTGATTACGAATATAATAAGAATTTCTATTGGAAATGAATTTCAGCCACCCCCCCTCTATAGGCTATACCTAACCTAACACTGAATTGGCATATATAGGGGGGGGGCTGAAATTCATTTCTTATAGAAATGCTTATTATATTCATTATCAGCATAAAAAAGGCATCAAATGGTGTATTCACTTTAGTCCTAACTCAATAATATGATTTGGTAGATATTGACCAAAAGAAGAGATAGTAGCTTGATAGCCTAATGCCTTTCTAGCAGGGGCATCATGTAGGCCTATGGACATCCACCACATGGCTAATAGGCTATGCAATTAAAGTTCTCTTGCAATTCAAATGGATTGTATAGGCTATTTAGATTGAGGTGCAATTCTAGGTATATGTCTGCACATTAGAGGGGTGAGGGTATATATTTTGTGAACATAGGCCTATAGGCTCTAAGAAATTCATGAATTTCTTAGAAAAACAAGGAAAGAAGTGAAGATAAAGGCTCTCCCCCTGCAAATGTGTTAACTAGGATTATTCTGCATATTATGGAGTAAGAATTTTTTTCTTAATATTTTTCCTTATGTCCAGCTGGAATCCTAGGCTTAAAATACTGGTTGGTCAGTTGGCTAATTCAAAGATTTGTATATATATATATATATATATATATATATATATATATATATATATATATATATATATATATATATATATATACACTGTCAAATTGGCCATCTGGTGGTATCCCTAGGTCTATAGGGGGGTAGGGGGAGAAAGAAACCCTCTGATGTTTTCATCCAGTTGGCAAAAACACAAGTCAGCAAAAAAGTCCTAGGCTAACTCAAAGCACAACTAATTGATGGGTCAGTTTTTTATTACAGAAATAGCTGACAGTGATAGCAATAGATGGTGTCAAATCAATGAAGGAAGACCAGTCTCAGCCAGTAAAAACAAAATATAATAATTTTAATTACAAAAATCATCCAAATCAGTTAGTAAAAAAGACCAGCCCCCCTTCTGAAAAATATTTTCATTAGGCTAGTGATGCCTCTGCTTCCCAGGTTATAGGCCTACTTTAGGCCCTAAATTTATTCCCATTAAACATGCAAAGGTTTATCACAATAAATCTAATACACTTAACAATATAGCCTAAATGTTTTGAATTCTGTAATTTTTCTCCTATATGGCAATTTGAATTTTATATTGTATATTCAATTGATTAAATCATATTGTGTCACTTCAACAAATTGGATAAGAAACAAATAAAATTGCAGTTGCATTAATTCAGTGCTTTTTCAAAGTTTAATTGGTAAATATATACCAAATCATATTATTGAGTTACAACTGAAGTGAATATACTACTCAATGCCTTTTTTATGCTCTTTATGAATATAATAATAATTTTTGTTGGAAATGAATTTTAGCCTCCACCCCTATATATACCAATTCAGGGTATATATTTGCACATTAGGGGGGGGGGGGGAAAGTTTAAACTTACCTCTCATTTACATCAGAAATAAAATTACCCCCACCCCCCTATTGTGCAAATACATACCCTGAATTGGTATATATAGGGGTGGAGGCTAAAATTCATTTCCAACAAAAATTATTATTATATTCATAAAGAGCATAAAAAAAGGCATTGAGTAGTATATTCAGTTCAGTTGTAACTCAATAATATGATTTGGTATATATTTACCAATTAAACTTTGAAAAAGCACTGAATTAATGCAACTGCAATTTTATTTGTTTCTTATCCAATTTGTTGAAGTGACACAATATGATTTAATCAATTGAATATACAATATAAAATTCAAATTGCCATATAGGAGAAAAATTACAGAATTTAAAACATTTAGGCTATATTGTTAAGTGTATTAGATTTATTGTGATAAACCTTTGCTTGTTGAATGGGAATAAATTTAGGGCCTAAAGTAGGCCTATAACCTGGGAAGCAGAGGCATCACTAGCCTAATGAAAATATTTTTCAGAAGGGGGGCTGGTCTTTTTTACTAACTGATTTGGATGATTTTTGTAATTAAAATTATTATATTTTGTTTTTACTGGCTGAGACTGGTCTTCTTTCATTGATTTGACACCATCTATTGCTATCACTGTCGGCTATTTCTGTAATAAAAAACTGACCCATCAATTAGTTGTGCTTTGAGTTAGCCTAGGACTTTTTTGCTGACTTGTGTTTTTGCCAACTGGATGAAAACATCAGAGGGTTACTTTCTCCCCCTCCCCCTATAGACCTAGGGATACCACCAGATGGCCAATTTGACAGTGTATATATATATATATATATATATATATATATATATATATATATATATATATATATATATATATATATATATATATATATATATATATATATATATATATATATATATATATATATATATATATATATATATACAAATCTTTGAATTAGCCAACTGGCCAACCAGTATTTTAAGCCTAGGATTCCAACTGGACATAAGAAAACATACTAAGAAAACAATTCTTACTCAATAATATGCAGAATAATCCTAGTTAACACATTTGCAGGGGGAGAGCCTTTATCTTCACTTCTTTCCTTGTTTTTCTAAGAAATTCATTCACCCCCCTATTGTGCAAATATATACCCTGAATTGGTATATATAGGGGTGGGAGCTAAAATTCATTTCCAGAAAAAATAATTATTATATCTGTAAAGAGCATATAAAAGGGCATCAAGTGGTATTTTCACTTTAGTTGTAACTCAATAATTTGATTTGGTAAATATATACGGTTTAATTATCACTGTTATCATAATTACACCAATTTCCCCTCCCTCTGTCATGAGGCTCGATATAACCTTAGACAATATACAAAACTTAGCTGATTTTGCATTGTCTTTTATCAACTGTTAGTCAACAATGCCAAATAAAGAAAACTGAACAAAAAGGAGATCATTCTTTTGCACATAACATAGGGCTAGGTCTGTCTCTACAGGGGGGGGCTGGGGTGTATTTGTAACAATATTGATAACAATGTTCAGAAAGAACACTAGAATTAGCTTTTTTCATTTTGTTTATTGTCAAATTTTGTCCCTTGAAAGTGGGGTGTAATTTACATTGATGCAAAATCCATTGATTTTAGCATATCATTTGTATTATTCATGCTGTGAAATCCCATTTACATACTATTGATATTGTTAAAAAATTATCAGGTTTGATCATTATATTCTTTTTTTTGCTGATGACATTGTATTGGTTGCAAAAAGTGGCAATGAAATGCAAAGACTTAGATTTGATTCATGAGTATTTAGCATAGAAGAAGCTAAGATTAAATGCTGACAAGTCAGCTGTAGTAGTATTTGGGAATTAGGTAGAATTTAGGGAAATTTATTATGAATGGTAAGTAATTGAAAAATTCAGATGAGTTTTCATAACTAAGGTGTAAGGGTTTATCAAATGGTAAATGGGGAAGTCATATTGATCTAATAGAGAAAAGAGGACTAAGGGCAATGTGGAGTGTACTAAGAAGTAGTTTAAGAAATCTAGGCCTAAACAACATTAAGTTTACAAAGAAGATTTTCAATAGTAAGCTAAAGGCCAGTGTTTAGCTATGATTGTGAAATTTGGGGATTCCAAAATGGGAATAAGTTAGAGAGGATTTAGTTAAGTTCCTTTCAGAAATTGCCAGGTCTAAGCAATAAGTTTAATGGATTAGTTTTAAGGGGTTATTTGGGGGTGACTAGTGTAAGAGTAAATAGATTAGTTAGCATGGTTAAGCATTGGGAAAAAGTTATGTCTCCACAAGATTATAGGCTATTAAAGACAGCATACCAAGAATGTTTGAGTGATGTGAGAAAAGGTTCCTTGACAAGCCAAGTAAGATATATTTTAGAAAGTTGTAGAAAAGCTAGGCAGTGGAATAATAGGAAAGGATTAGGGCTACAAAGGGTGGTGGTTTGCAAACAAGTAAGGATTATCTTATCCCCATCCCTATTTCTCTCTTTATGCTGTGATCATGGAAGTATGGGGAGCGTATGTAAACAACATGCAAGTTGAACAACTTTTCCAGTCCTTTGGTGCCTGCATCCTCTCAGATTCCTACCTTGCAAGGAATGAGGTTCCTTAGCTCCAATATTGATAGCCTCCCTAATAAGCTTTCTGAACTTTCCTTTTGTATAATATCAGAAGAAGTGGATGTTGCAGCAATTACAGAAGTCCTGACTGTATTAAGAATGTTATAACCACACCTGTTGATAATAGCAACCATGTAGTAACTATTTTGTAGTAATTATCTCTGAAAGACTTGCCAATGTCAACTGGAAACAGCTTATTACTGACAATATTGATGAGATCTGGTCAAATGTAAAAACAAAATTCTGCTTGTTGAAAAGTCTTGAATCCAAAATTTTCTGGCAAAACAGGCAAAAAGTTTACCTTTTTTAACTACCAAAGTAAGCAAGCTAATCAACAAAAAACACTGAGCATGGAATTGCTATAGAAAAAATAAGGCCACAGAAAATTATCAAGTCTTCAAATCTTTTCATAATCAGACAACCAACCAAATAATGAGTTGAAGAAAAGGATTGAGGAAAAATTGGTTGAGGATGTTAAGGATACCCTAATTCTTTCTGCCATTATGCCACTCAAAATGTAGCAGAAGATGCACAGTCCCAAATATCCTGCATAATAATCAATCAGTTGCTGATCCTTAGCTGAAATCACCCACATTTCTTACATGAATGTTGTACAGTTTTGTGTCAACCTCTTTCCCTGCTGTTCAAGTTATTTTTAAATTTTTCCAGACTACCTCTTGATTGGAAAACTGCAATTACCATTTCCATATATAAAAAAGGTAGAAAGGACCTTGCTGAAAATTATCAACCCATTAGCATGAAATCAGTAGTTGTTAAGGTTCTTGAAAGAATAACGAATTCTACAGTTGTTAAACACCTTGAAGCAAGTAATATTTTACACAGTTCACAACATGGCTCTTGTTCAGGAAGATCTGTTGACACCAATCTCCTTGAATTGTATGATCACATCACCAAGTTGCTTGATGTGAGGGTGCCTGCTGACATGATTCTGCTTGATTTTTCTAAAGCTTTTGACAAGATTTGTCACATGCAACTTGCAATTAAATTATGTGCAGTCAAACTTGAAGAGAAATACCTGCTCTGGATCCTTGATTTTCTTTATTTGCAATCTAAATGTGTTCAGTTATTTGATGAATCTGGTAATTGTATTCTTTCTTCCTCTCTGCATGTTTTGAGTGGAGTTCCTGAGGGAAGTGTTTTGGGTCCTATGCTATTTAATATATTCATCAATTATGCTCCTTCCATTATCAGCAGTAAATCTACTCTTTATGCAGACAACCTGAAGCTTCTTGGACAAGCCTTGTCCTGTGAAGATCATGCCCTTCTACAAAATGATCTTCAACTGCTTAGTCAATGGGCTGAGGCTTGGTTTCTTGAATTCAATGTTGCCAAGTGCCATGTCATTCACTTTGGCAAACTGAATCCTTGTCACTCTTATTTTTTCTTAGGCCACCCACCCTCCTCTGTAAATAATGAGCAGGATCTTGGTGCCACTATTGACAATGAACTAAAATTCAGCACTCATGCTAAGAGATCTGCTGCTGGTGCTAGTTCAACTATAGTATTAATATCTTGGTATTAATAAATAAATAAATAAGGGAATTGTGCATCCTAAGCTTGAAGTTGGAACATCTCTTGCCTCCCTATATTTTAATAAAAGACATAAAAGTTCTTTAAGATGTGCAGAGACATGCTGTCAAATTGATATCTGGCATGCAGGAACTTTCCTGCCCTGTAAGACTATCACAGCTGAATATCCCTACACTTGTTTACAGAAGAAATAGAGGGGATGTCATTTTAGCCTACAAGTTATTGAGGGCTAATACTCTCCCAGCATTATCCCCTACTGTTGCTACCAACTCAAGAACTAGAGATCATCACCTAAAACTTGTCAAGCAGTCTACAATATCTAGAGTCTGCACTCCATTCTTTTCATCATAAATTGTAACAAGTTGGAACAAACTATCTAATGAAACAGTTACTGCTGAATCTGTTGATCTTTTCAAACAAAGGCTGGGTGCTGAGTGGTCCTCCAGAGAGTGTAAATTCAATTGGGATGCTACTGATCATGGAACAACATCTGGTCACTAAAGAACTTTGTATACAACTCAAGTCATCATTCTGGAGCTCTATAAGGAAAAATCCTTAGATTGCTCTGAGCTGCAATTTAAGGTAGTTTAAGGTATCTTTATTTTAAGGCAGAACTTAATAACGGTGAACTAAAGTGGACAATATCAGCAAAGGAAAACTTTTACCATTTGATGATAGGAGAAAGTATTTGGGAAGGGGGATGTTGGAGTTTGGTCCTTACTGTTGCCCAATGTGTAGGGACAGGGAAGATGATTTAATTCATTTTTTGTTTCTTTGAAGAATTAAATGGTGTGAGGAGGGGAAATTTTTCTTTAGTTTAAAACAAAGGAAGAATGGATGGATATAATACTAAGTGATAGAAATTTTATGGGAATTAAGAAGTTTGGTAAGTTTGTGGGCAGAGGTATGAAGTATAGGGATCATTTCCTGTAATTTATTTATAATTCAATCTGGATTTAAGGGTGTTTATTTGTTAAGATGTGTATAGTATTATATTTTTTGTATTAGCCATGGCCCATAAAAGGCTTTTAGAGTTAATAAATATCATATGTTTTGTTTTTTTTATTCTGTTATGAGGAGGACAAAGGTTTTTTCATATTTAGAAGTACAGCATTGAATGGTAGACAACGACAAAATAGACCGGGAAACAGCCTGATGAGGGTAGAATTTGGGTGGGTAAAAAAACGTATTCCATTTTTCCATGTGTATAAGTATTCCATTCCATTTCTTGGAAAAACGTATTCCATGCAAGGGTTTGTTGTTGTATCTTTAAAGAAATGGAGGTGTAACATGTGTCTCCTGTACTCAAGTGTTTCTAACCTAGCCTTTTCAGAAGGGGGAAATGTTGGTCCTTCTTTGAAAATTATTTGCAAGTCTTTTTTTTGTATAAATTCCATTTTATCTGACTACTCTGTCTAAATGCCAGGTATCAAACTACATAAGAGTATTCAAGATGTGGGTGGACAAAGGAAGAATAAATTCTCAAAGATAGGAGAGGTGGGTGCCAAATTTATTTAGAACTTAAGGAGGGAGAAATGCATTAGCCATATGGATAATATTTTTAACATGACTGAGAAAAGGAGGGGGGTTAGGATAGTACCTTGGGGTACTTGATTGTGGAAGGAGAGAGGATTGGACTGATGATTGAAATATTTAACTACTTGTGATCTATTTGATAAGACGGAGACAACCAAATTCACCAGGAAAGAATTCATATTGAATTCAGTGACAAATTTTGTAACTAATATATTGTGATTTACAAGATCAAATGCTTTTTGGAGATCAGTGAAAATTAAATTAAGCTGAGTATTAGCTTTTTCACAAGGTAATGGGAAGTTGAAGTGGATTTGAGGCTCCTGAATTGCCTCAGGTTGGAAAGAGATTAGGTTTGATCATTAAGCCAGGCTGCTAGGAATTCTTTGTACAGTTTTGAGAATATGGAAGTGAGAGAAATAGGGCAAACACCTTCAAAACCAGGCTTTCCATTGTTCTTTTTTAAGCGGGCTATAAAATTCTGCTTCCTTATCTGAGGGAGTTGCCCAGAGCTGGTAATCTCATTGAATAGGACAGACAAGGGCATTGGAAGGAAATTGCCAAAGGTACTTGCAAGGGGAAACAAGATATCCAAAGGGCACACAGTTGTTTTTCTTAGTCTCTAAATTCTTTTGACCTCCAAAGGATAAAGAATGGGGAAGATTATCAGTTGGTAATGCATTACCTTAATTTGTATTTCAGAGCAAAATAAGGTCCAATGCTGGACCTGGTCAGCTCTGCTTTAGAGATGGCAGCTATTTAAACACTTTATACAAAATAGGAAAATGAGGGCTGTGACTGTGTTTGCAGCCCAGTGACATGCCTTCTGATTAGGAGAGTGATAGGATGGATCCAATTTAAGCCCACTTGGTAACAGTGACCAATGATAGTTATGATCAAGGGGACCATTCTTCTATAATTTTGAGTAGACACCACCACACAACATTATTTTCTGATAGAGTATGTGAGTTGGTTGGGTATGACAAGCAGCATCAGCATCCTAGCTCAACTCCTTTGTATATATACAAATATATACTCATCACTGCTTATGAGACATGAGTGATGGGCAGCTCTAATTCTGATCCTAGCTCAACTCCTTTGTATATATACAAATATATACTCATCACTGCTTATGAGACATGAGTGATGGTCAGCTCTAATTCTGATCCTAGCTCAACTCCTTTGTATATATACAAATATATACTCATCACTGCTTATGAGACATGAGTGATGGGCAGCTCTAATTCTGATCCTAGCTAAACTCCTTTGTATATATACAAATATATACTCATCACTGCTTATGAGACATGAGTGATGGGCAGCTCTAAGTCTGATCCTAGCTCAACTCCTTTGTATATATACAAATTTATACTCATCACTGCTTATGAGACATGAGAGATGGGCAGCTCTAATACTGATCCTAGCTCAACTCCTTTGTATATATACAAATATATACTCATCACTGCTTATGAGACATGAGTGATGGGCAGCTCTAATTCTGATCCTAGCTCAACTCCTTTGTACATATACAAATATATACTCATCACTGCTTATGAGACATGAGTGATGGGCAGCTCTAATTCTGATCCTAGCTCAACTCCTTTGTATATATACAAATATATACTCATCACTGCTTATGAGACATGAGTGATGGGCAGATCTATTCTTATCTTAAAGGTTTGGCCTCCCATTATGTATCAAGTCTCCTTTTGAAAACTTCAGCTGATGTCAAAGACAATCCCCACCCTTAAACAGTTCCAATCATTGATGACCCTATGGCTGAAAAAATCTTCTCTAATTCTGCAGTTAACTCTGGGCCCATGAAGCTTCTTAGATTGAGCTTGTGTTTATCTTTCTTTAGGTAACTGAGTAAAGAGCTTGTTCTGGGGCTTGTTAACATATTTGTGTGTCGTGTAGCATGTCTCTGCATCTGCATTGGATGATTAAAGATGGTAGTTTTAGGGTGGATAGCCTTTTCAATCTATTTATTCAATTTATTAATACAAAAAAAAAAAAAAAATAAAAACGTAAGGTTTTTACACGCCCAAGAAGCTCAGCTTGTAAAGGGCAAAAAAAAAAAAATTAGAAACAATTAAAAACAAAAAAAAAAAACAAACATAAATAAAAAAAAAAAAAAAACAGGATAAATAGATTTATAAAATATGGTATATAGAATTAAACTTAAAATAAAACTGAAAAAAAAATAATTAAACAAATAAAATATATTAAAAACTATGATTGAATAAAAAAAAAATTAAAATCAGAAAAATATATTAAATGAAGAAAGAGAGACATATAAATTAGGATTGAATTTGAAAAAAGAAAAATGGAAAAAAATTACTATACTGGAAAGACCCAATGAGAAACTGCCTTTGCAGAAAGAGATAGATGGACATCAGAAGGGATGGAGCTCCATAGTAGAATTGATTGATAAACAGGAGACCTCTGACCTGCTGTTGATGATCGTCTAAGTAAAATGAATCTGCGATAAGAGCTACGTAAAAAAGAAGAGTACCTACCTTAGCCTGACAGAAAGAAAACTGCTGCAGAGACGGTGGAAGTGTACCTAGAAAAGCAGAATGCACTAAATAAAGGTAACTTTTACCCACAATACGATCCAGCGGAGCTATTCTGGTATCATTATAAAGATCAGAGGAAGGGTAAAAACGAGGTAGAAGAAAAGTAGCCTTCACTGCCCTATTTTGGGCTCTTTGAACTGAGCAGAGAAGAGATTTATTAGTACTACCCCAGACAGAACCGCAATAAGAAAGGTAAGGAAAAATAAAAGCATAATAAAGAGAAAGGATAACATCTGGGGGAAGAAATGAGTTAACCCTGTATAACATTGAAGATTGGAGGAGGACAAGGGAACAGGTATGAGTTATATGGGGTTTAAAAGAAAGAAAACAGTCAAGATACACACCAAGAAATGTCAGTATAGTAGCTTGTAGTATAATATCATTCCCATAAGTCAGGATGGTTGGCTTCCTTACGTCTCTCATACAATAAAGGGTCCTGAAGTGTACAACGGCACTTTTTTTGGCTGTTGAGACTCATACGATTTGAACAGCACCAATCTTTTACTTTATCAAGAAGACCTTGAGGGAGGGAAGTGGCAGATGGCAGGTCCACTGCAGCAATAAAAAGGATACAGTCATCTGCAATAAGGACAGTGTGCGCTTGGGGATGAAGACCATCAACAAAATCGTTAATATAAATTAAAAACAAAAGCAGTCCAAGCACAGAGCCCTGTGGGACACCTTTCAAAATAGACAAGGAAGAGGAAGAAGTACCATTAACCGAAACATACTGAGATCTCCCTGAGAGGTAAGACCTAAACCATTCAAGTGGGACTCCATGCACTCCAAATGAAGATAATTTAGACAAAAGAACAGAGTGAATGACCATATCAAATGCCTTTGAAAAGTCAAGAAATAGAGCCAAAACACCCAAGCCCTTGTCAAGGTTAACATGCACAAACTCTGTTGCATCTTAAAGTGCATGCAAGGTAGAAAAACTGGGACGAAAACGATACTGATGGTTAGTTATGAGAGAATTTCCTGCAGTTGTATTAGTACTAAATACAAATAAAGAAAGTATACTATACACTACTTTTTCAACAACCTTAGAGATTACAGGAAGAAGAGAAATAGGTCTATAGTTTGAAATTAGAGATGAATCACCTTTTTTAAACAGGTACAACATTAGCAATTTTAAATAAATGAGGAAAAACACCAGAAGAAAGAGAGAGGTTAGTTATGTGTGAGATGGGGTTGGAAACAAACTGATCAATTTTTTTTAAGAACATTACAGCTCAAACCAAAACAATCAACTGAACAGCTACTTGAAAGCTGAGAAATAATGTTAGAAATTTCGGTATCACTGCATGGGAAAAGGAAAAATTACTTTTCTGCTAAGGAAACACTACTTACACTACTGTGGGGTGGAATAGTAACAAAAGAAGGTGGGCTGAAACACGAATTAAAAGTACTTGCCGAAGAGTTTTTGTCCACAAAAAATCCAGCAGCTTTCATGTAATGACAAGGGGGGGGGGACTGTTTGAGTTTCTTGCGGGAAAGAGCTTCATTAACTACAGTCCAAACCTTTTGCAAATTCCCCTTACACTCATCAATTTGACGCAAAAAATAGACCTTTTTGGCTGCACATATTGAAGAAGTAAGCACATTTTTATAAAGTTTATACTTCAAAAGATCACCCTGTGTCTTACTTTTACATGCAGCCTTGAACAGAGATGCCTTCATATGTGTAGCATTGATCAGACCTCTAGACATCCATGGACATTTGGGTGTGGAATTCCTTGGCCTCTTTCTAAGAGGAAAATGCTTATCCAACAGAGCTCCCATACAACACAAAAATAAATTCGTTGCACAATCAACATCATTAGCTCTGTAGACCAATCATTACTCTGAAGACTATGTATTAAATTAGAAATTTCTCTATCTGTGGAAGTTCCAAAAGAAGACTCACCCCGCTCATCTACAGCAATCTCAGTTTGAGGCAAAAAAAGTGATACATAAATAGGGAAGTGATCAGAAACATCAGTGAAAACAAGACCAGAAGTAAACTTCAAATTAGAAGAATGAGAAATGAAAATATTATCTATTAAAGTGGCAGAATTTCTAGTAGGGTCAACATGAGAAGGAAAAAAAATTCAAGGAAGTAGACCAGAAGAAGAAAGCACATCAAAGAGATGGTCACATTCATCACTTGATCCAATACTTAACATATTGCAATTAAAATCTCTCAAAACACAAATACGTTTTTTAGAGAAAGACCCCACACAAGAAAGTTGATCAAGCAAAATCGTAGAACAGATGTGTTGGAAAAGGAGGGGGCTTGTAAAACAAGCAGTATCACATGCAAACTGGCTTTTCAGATCAATAACAAGAGAATAAACTGTCCTACTATTTGACACTACTGATGTAAACAAGGTTTCAAGGTCAGACCTTCTTCTAAACTCAATATCAGACTTTTTAAATAAAGAAATACCCCCTGAGCACTTTGTTACCATTCTGGGGATATGGACAGCAACATAACCATGCATATCATTGGCTGTAAAATTTTTACCATCAGATAACCATGTTTCTGTTAAGCCTATTACATAAAAAGGGCAAGAATTATCAGACCACAAATACGATTTCAGACAATCCCACTTATCTCTTATCCCACGCACATTCAGACAAAATACATTGAAGCTACTATTTAAATCAAATATAACTGAATTGAGAATAGAAGAAATCAAAAGAAAAGAGAAATCACCCATAATTATCACACATAATAAATGCATACATAAAAATATACGAGGAATTGCACAAATTATCTAAAATGTTAGGCCATATTAAAAAATAACACCAGTTTCTATAATATGAGCTGCTAGTTTCCAGGACTGCCAACCAAATAATATAAGTTAGGCTACATGAAGGTGAAAGGATCAAAAACAAGCATAAAGAGATATCAGTAGGATGGCTCATTTTATTCAAAGTATTGGCCCAATTTATAATATGGGACCAGAAAAATTATGCAAGTTGTAAGTATGCTGACATGAAAAAAATATAATAGTAGTCAGCCTACATGAAGGTGATAGGATCACAGACAATTATAAATAAATGTCAATGGAATGACACATATTATTCCAAAAATTAGCCCAAAGTATAATATAGGTAGTAAAAAATTACGAGACCTGCATATACACTGACATGACAAAAATATGATAGAATTCAGGGTACACAAGGGTGATAGGATCAAAAACAAAGATAAAGAAATATCAATGAGATGGCATATATTATTCAAAATATTGGCCCAAAGAATAAAATGAGACCAGTCAAAATTATGTGAGTTGCATGTTTGCTGACATGATAAAAATATGATGGAATTCAGGCTACAGGAAGGCAAAAGGATCACTAACCTAGATAAGGAAATAATAGGGGCATGGCACATATTCATCAAAATATTGGCCCAAAGTATAATGTGGAACCAGTCAAGATTATATGAGCTGCAATTATGCTGAAATAAAAAAAATATGAAAGAATTCAGCCTGCATAAAGTTAATAGGATCACAAACAAATATAAAAAATAACAGTGGGATGGCATATGTTATTCATAATATTTGCCCAAAATGTAATATGGGTCCAGTGAAAATTATGTGAGCTGCAAGTGTGCTGACATGACAAAAACATTATAGAAGCCAAGCTACATGATGGTGAAAGGATCATAAAGAAAAATCAGTGGGAAGGCACATATTATTATAAGTATTGGCACAAACTATAATGTGTGACCAGTTGACATTATGTGGGTTACAAGTGTATTGACACGACAAAAATATAATGTAAATCAGGCAACATGAAGGTGACAGAATCACAAACAAACATAAAGAAATATTAGTGGGAAGGGACATATCATCCAAACTGTTGGTCCAAAGTGTAATATGGTACCAGTCAAAATTATGTGAAGACAGTAAAGAATAATAGAGGAATATTTTAAGAACATCAAGTAAATTCCTACAGAAACAATTCAACATATTATAACACAATAAATCTAAATCCATCACTTTAATTTTCTGCATTTGCAGCACATAAATCAATTTCATTCTGATCATTAAACTTAACCACTCTTCCAGATTGGGTTTTATACAGGATATCACCTTTACTGGACCAAACATTACGTAAGCCAAGTTTCTCACTACATGGTTTCTCACCAAGTTCAGATATATATATAGTGGTCCTCCTTTGCACACCTTCAGTCAGCTGTGTATTGTTTTTTTTTAAAAAGGTCCATCAAGACAGGGTCAAAAGTCAAGGATTGGTCTCATAATTGCCTTAAACAGCCTCCAAAGGATATTTTTTTTTTATGTAAATTCAAACCAATCCAGTTTTGAAGAACATGGTATCAAATGAAAGGTTAAATTCTCTTAGACTTGGGTTATACAAATAATTTGAACATCCTGTATATAAGTACGTATATATACATAAGTATGTATATATATATATATATATATAAGTATTCATGATGTAATATTTGCCTGTCAGTGAAATTATTATCTCTGAAAGACAACGTTCTTATGAACTCACTTGGCATTGCTGGCATATGAACTCACATGCACCAGAGTGTTCCACCTGAATGAGTACCCAGGGTTTTTTGATAGAAGATGTTTTCCTTTCAAGATTAAACACTTCAAATTATTACTTGGTTAACTTAACTGTCAAGAACAGCTTTTTGGAAAGACCAATTATTCAACTTCTAAATGGGGAATGATGTATGGTATCATCCATAGTATATTGGTGCTGAAGATTATTGTGGCCAAAGTGTAACTTTCAGGGCATGTTGAGTAGAATGTTGGAAAGTGATTTAAGAGCAAACAGCCCCCCTGGCCCTTTTTACATGCCCCCCCCCCTAATTTGAAAAAAATATTTTATTCAAAATATCCAAGAGGCCTAATTACTATGCCTCTGAGGATGACATCCCCCCTCTCAAAAGCCCCAGGGCAATGATCATAATTTTACAGTTTGACCATTGCTTACATACAGGATTTGTCATTGGTGAACCGAGCAGTTTTTATCCTGGGTGTGTCCAAAAGGGCTAAGAGTATTTAGGTGAAACCAACTCTGTGCATGCTGTAACTACTTCTACTACTACTACTGCTGCTACCACTACTGCTAAGGCTAAGGTTATTAAGGTCAAAATTTCAGGGGGTGTTGAACTAACCAAAAGGTGCTATGTGCATACTAATAGTACCACTTCAATTACTTTTACTACTACTAAAACTACTAAGGTTAACAGTATTAAGGTGAAATTTTTAGGAACTGTTGAGGGGAGTTGTTGGACTAAATTCAAACACACTATGTATACACAGTTTATCAAAAGAGTATATCAGCAAAATACCAAGAACAGTATAAAGTATTAAGTTGAAACTTTCAGGGTATGTTGAGGGAAATGTTGAACTAATGAAAATGCACCATGTGGGTACTGTTATTACTAAGGTCTCATTATGTGCATATAGGTTCATTACTACTTTTATTATTGAGCTAAATCAATAGAGTTCAAGTGCATTCAGGTTGTAAAAATGGTACAGAGGCAAAATCTCAGGAACAGAATAGGGTGATTAGTTAAAACTTTAGAGAAAGTTGAGAGGGTAGGGTCAATGCCTCCTCTACCTTCTAAAGAATAGAACATAATTTGCACTTTACTGAAAATAAAATGCATTTTAATGTATTGAGACTTTCAGGAATGAATGTCATGTATTTAACTGTCAATTCAAATTCATTTGCTTTTTTCAGTAATCTTGGTTATTATGGTGTTTTTTTTTAATGAAGTTGTGAGAAACAAAAACACAGGTTGAAATAAAAATTGTTTTCAGTAAAGTGCAAATCATGCTCTTGTCTTTAGAAGGCATGGGGGTGTGAACCTTGCTCCTCTTTGTTGTAGTTTCTGCCTGTTTTAAGTTTGACTTAGCTATTTATTGAAATTTCTGTTTGTTTTGGGCTGATTTATTTATTAATAGTGATTTATGGTCGTTTTATGCTCGAAATATGGCTTGACTTCATTTCAGCTTGTCTTTGGTGTAATGTAGCTCATTACTTTTCTTCAAAAAACCTTTTTTTTGAAAAATTTTGTTTTAATTTATGCTTCCAAAGTTTGTCACTGTATTTATCACTCCATAGGAGAGGGGAGCTACATCTCTTTGTGTCCCAGAAAGATATGACCATAATCCACATCCATTGGCCTATCCTACAATTAGCTGGTCAAACAAGATTGTGAAACAAAGATGCCAAGGGATACTTGTGCCTGGCAAAAAGAGAAAGATAAGCCAACAACCTGTTTTAGTTGTTGGCCCAGAACTAAATGTAAAAATCATAAAGTAAAGCTTTGTTTTACAGGATAAAAGGGCCATGCCTCATGTACCTTCTAAAGAACATAATTCTAAGTTCAATATACCCAGTTCGATGTTATAAGCCAGTTGCACTGTTAAATTAATTGGACATAGGTTTTATGTGTCTTGTTCAATGACCCACTTTTGTTACAGCTTATTTATGTCCGAAACAGCTAGTTTGTTTGAAAAACAATTTTTTTCCCCACTTATTAAGAATTGGCAGTGGAAAAGGTTTAGCTCCTAAAACACATTATTAATTATAATTCTTTCAGCGTTTGGTTGGGGGTTTTTCACTTCAAGTTTAAATGCTTCCAATGGATTTTACTTGTAGGGCCTCGTTAAGATCTGCTTCATCTTGAAACTGAAAATTCATATCGTCATTTTCGTCAATTCTTGCTGCAAAGTTGCACTTGAAAATAGGGACTTGAAAATATTTATTTTGATCCTAACAACGTCTTTTGGGCTGACAGACGGCTCTTTCAATGTTTAGGGGAAACAAACAATGGACTTCTTTCCTTTAGGCATTGGTTGATCATAAAGCAGTAAGGATCTGGGAATTTCTGGCGGGCTGGCTGAGGGTTTCCTCTTTTAGATTTACATTGGACCTCTTGAAATGTGGGCATGTCAATTTGGGTTGACATTGGGGGATTTGGGGGGGGGGGGCCTCCTAGATCCGCCACTGGGGTGGTCTATTGACATTCAGGTGTGGGAAGAGAAACTTGGACTTCAAGAATGGAATACAGAGAACAATTGAAATACAGAAAAGCGGAAAAGGGAAGATACATTTGCACTTGAATCAGATGTATTTTATCACCATTTAGCCTTCTTCTTCTATGCACCACTTTGTGTGCAAAATTCCTTCTGCCATTTTACCCTGATAAATCTTTCTGCTATTCTGATTTATTTTATGGGCTGTTCATCTTTTAATTATTTGGTTTCAATACTGGACTATTGTTAAGGTTTGGTTTCATATAAATTTGCTTTATTGTTATAATTCACTTTCCATCTTCTATTTTGTAGACTTGACTTAAAAGCTGTATGACATTCTTTTCTGTTTGCCTTATTATGTACTTCATGTCTGAGATTACTTTTTTGTGTTTGGTTATTTTTACAGGAAAGCTGATAATATTGATGGACATAACATGCCAGTTGCAAGTCGTTATGCTTTCCAAATCAGTGCTTCATTGCCAGCAAAAAAACCACGAGGTATTCTTCGACGAAGAAAGCCAGCACTACTTTCTGGAGGGCGTTATGGAGGAACACAACCCGTCTCGGTATTAAAATATGTTGATATGTGAGCTATTCACAAGTACATCACATGAACCTAAAAAGCACTCTGTAATTAGTTCTGTTAAATGATTAAATTAATTCTGTTAACTAAAAATTGCTTCCATAAGAAAGCAGAACAATAATTAAATGATAATGAGTTTTTAAAAGAAACCTGTTAAACCAACTCTATTATGTGATGTGCTTTTTTTTTTTACTGAAACACATAAGCAAACTAAAATGTCTTTGAATTCCCCCCCCCCCACCTTAAAATGTAATGAAGACGACTGATGTATCTTCTTGTTATTTCCTCCAATGATTGTCTTATGGTTCTTATTTGTTCGGGAACTATAGCATTCATATATTACTGAAGTTATTCCATATTTGTAACAGCTTTTGTAGGCTGTGATCCAGGCTGTATCCACTTGGGTACTTTCCCTCTAAAATGTTGCAGTCTATATCAGGTTGTGAAACATGCTTCATTGGCTGCATGCTGCATTAGAGACAGTCCGAAAACGGTAAGAAGCAGCTTGCAACAATTATCAACCGTACTTGCGATTGACATTTTTTAATTGGGCTTGAAACTTGATTATTTACTTAACGCGCTATTTGATAATAAATGTGTTAGGAAGAATAGATATATTTACTCAGCAAAGCATGTAATTCCGTTTACTAGATTAAACCAATCACTAAAGCAAACAAATACGCCTAGCTTCCAAGGCGAGCTGTAGCCTATGACGTTTTTTAACATATAATTAATATAATCAAACAGTTCGTGGTAACGAACTGTAAGTAAGGAGCGACCCGGCTCAATGGTAACCGAAACTCTAGAAAACGGGTTTTTGATACCAATAGATATATCAAAAGAATCAGATTTCAATGCTGATTTCAAATATATAACTTTCATCAAGTTTAGAGCTACCCATCAAAAGTTACACGCCTGAGAAAATTTGGCTGATTTTCAAAAAAAGGGGGAAAGACCCCCTAAAAGTTATAGAACCTTAATGAAAATCACACCATCATATTCAGCGTATCAGAGAACCCTACTGTAGAGGTTTCAAGCTCCTATCTACAAAAATGTGGATTTTTGCATTTTTTGCCAGAAGAAAGATCACGGATGCGTGTTTATTTGTTTGTTTGTTTGTTTTTTTTGTTTGTTTTTTTTCCCAGGGGTGATCGTATCGACCCAGTTGTCCTATAATATCTTGGTACGACTATTTCGAACGGAAATTAAAAGTTCTAGTTCCCTTTTTAAGTGACCAAAAAAAATGGAGGGAAACTAGGCCCCCTCCTGCGCTCATTTATATCCCAAAGTAACCTGATCATAATTTTGAGATAGCCATTTTGTTCAGCATGGTCGAAAATATGATAAAAATGTCTTTTAGGATGACTTGATCCCCCAAAGTCCCCAGGGGGAGGGCTGAAAGTTATTAACTTTACTCAATGTTAACATATAGTATTGGTTATTGGGAAGTATACAGACTTTTTCAGAGGAGATTTTTTCTGGTAGGTGGGGGAAGGAGAGGGTCGGGGGCTATATGGAAGGATCTTTCCATGAAGGAAGTTTTCAGGGGGGAAGGGACATCGCGAGGACGGGGGCGCCGGATTTCCCAGCATTATTAAAGAAAAAGATCAGGAATTAAATAAAAAAAAAACATTTTTTTCAACTGATCAACTGACTGTGATTAAGAGGTCATTTTTAAAGAACTGGAAAAAAAAATTCGAACTATAGTTTAAAGAGCAGGGTATTGACTAGGGGGCGAACCCCCTAATATACGTGTTAAAAATTTATGAATATAGAAGTTCGTTACGTAAGTTAATTCTAAGTTACGTATATTTATTACTAATAAAAACGTTCGTAAATAAAATTAAACAAGTTTCGAGAAAGCCATTTAACCAAATAATATGAAATTTTGTTTTAATTATTCATGTACGGTGAGCCAACATCAAAACCTGCATTAATTCAAAAACGTTCAAAAATTAAATAAAAAAAACAAGTTTTTTAAACTGAAAGTAAGGAGCGACATTAAAACTTAAAACGAACAGAAATTATTCCGTATATGAAAGGGGCTGTCCCCTCCTCAACGCCTCGCTCTTTACGCTAAAGTTTGACTCTGTCTCACAACTTTATTTTTTAAAACCATAAAAAACTTTAGCGTAAAGAGCGAGGTGTTGAGGAGGGGACAGCCCCTTTCATAGACGGACTAATTTCTGTTCGTTTTAAGTTTTAATGTCGCTCCTTACTTTCAGTTTAAAAAACTTGTTTTTTTTATTTAATTCGAAAAAAGACTGGCAGCTGAAATAGTTAATTTAATAGTTTCTGACAGTCTCCCCCTCCCCCCTCTGTCTAAATATGAGACATAGCCTATACCATATGAGAATAAAAAGGAACTATTGTAATAGCGTGGCGTATGTTTTGAAACACCTTGCCCATGTTGGTTCATTGGTGTCACTCTTACTACTTTAAAGAAAATTGTAGCAATGGGACAGCAGATTGGGATGAAGAATCGTGATAATCATAGTTTTTCAGAGGACATCGTTTTTCAGAACCAGACAATCAAATAGTCATGCAGAGAATTGTTATTATCTATGAAAGTTAAGTTGCAACAGTGGCATTTATGTTCAGAATTTCACTAATTTTTTTTTTTTTTTTTTTTTTTTTTTTTTTTTTTTTGCTGAGTAACGAAAACTAACTTTCCTCAATGCATCAACAAATTTAGGGTAGTATATTTATTAAGTTTGCTGACTTGACTTTGTCTGATGTACCCTCATCGTGCGATGGGTTTGTTTCAATGTAAATAAAAAAATTCATCACTACCAACAGGCATGTTGTGCACGATTTTATATCAGAGGGCAAAGCTTAGAAAAGAGGCGTATATGAAAAATATAAGGTATTCCCTTCCCTTAAGGATTGGAGAGCGTCCGTTTCCCTGCGTATGTCGTGGATTAACTATTAATAAGCCATATTATTTTTTTTTGTTATTGATTGGCCAGCTATAGATAAGACTAAGCAATTACTACGGTAGTTCTGCCCTCTGCTTATAAAAACGGCCATGCTATGATAAAACTTGAGTATCATTATATTTTTTTTATTTAGTTTTCGTCATTTGACTGATGTGGAAATATTCATTTTGAGTTCATTTTTGTTGTTTATAAAACCTCATGATTTATGGCGATAAGATCTGATATTATTCTATCAGTCTAATATTCTTGATTTTATATTTATTAATATTTAATAAACACCAGACGTATGTTGTGGGCTATTTAGAAATGCCCTCACATTAAGTTTCGAAGTTAAAATTCTGTGATGTGTTTCATATATTTGTGTTGTTTTGTGTTTTTATTTTAATAAGTTCAGTGGCGGTTCTGGCCTCTCTTGTGCCCAATGCAAAATCTTGATTATCATCCCCCTCCCTCCCTCTAACTCAGAAAAATTTTTAGGCAAAATTTTAACAAAATATTTCATGTACTTAAATTGGACTTTTCTTACTCTATATGGGAAAAGATATGGAAAAAAAAATTAAACTTTTAAATTCAGTTTGCTTATACTTACTTCCAACCAATAATAATAATAATAATGTATTTGAACCCTCGATACATATAAAATTCAACAAGAGGAGTACAGAAGGAAAAGAACGAAACAAAATAAAAGAAACAAAACGGAAACTTCTTACCGCCGACACACACACGTGTCAGCACAGATAAACAAACATAAGAATTACAAAATTAGAATGACTCATATCAATGAAATGCAGTTGAGTGGAAAATCGACTACTGACTCGCATCTAACTCTGAATTTAGCTACTAGATTATCCATTTTCTCGCAAATTTCGAAGACTCCATTACGTCTTGATATGTATCTATTACGGGTCGAAATCGGAAACGAAGAAGATATTTACGAAATCTGAAAAATAGCGAATGAATTTGTTTCCGTTCAGAAGCGGTGAAAAACTTCCAAATACGGACTAAAAAGAAAACATGAGGAGCAAAAACGCGTTATAAAGACGACCGAGTGTTGTCTTATCGAATTGACCCTTCACCCTGGAGAGAAGTTCATAGGACTTTCTCAGCTTCTCCTGCGTCCTCTGCTTTATTTTAATAAAAATAAAATTTCAAAAATTACAGAATGATTATAAATGTAAGATTATTTATTTGAAATTTGGCGCCCCTAAGATTTCTATGCCCGGGGCAAGTGCCCTCTTTGCCCCCCCCCCTCCCCCTAAGACTGCCTCTGCATTAGTCTTACTCAACCATACAAAAGTGTCTTGCTCTCGTGTTTTGCTACAGCATAAACCTTCTGAGGTTAAAGGGCCTGTTTATACATTTTCTTATGAATAGAATAATAGATACGTTAAAATTTTGATCTACTATGTAAATCACTGGATTAAAAAAAAATTGACTTTACTCAAGGAAATCTTGAAAGCATGAAAAATATGAAGAGTATGAAAACGATATTTGACGTCCTGACACCCAATTAAGTTTCGAGAATTTATTTTTTTTAATAGTTCTTTAGCATGAAATTCAAAAACAGCAAATTACGGATTGTTAACTGTTGCATCAGAATCATTTCCCCGACCTTGGTTAGTCGTTGTGGCTGCTTAAAGTCTTATTATTCTTACTTGGTGCCATAAAAAAGATAAAGGAGAAAGCGATAGACTTGTCGCAATAATCCCATTGATTGAGCTTCTTTTCTTTCGGGGGGGGGGGGGTAACTTGTTTTTCTATTTTTTGTGTTGTGTTTTGGTTTTTTTTCTGTTGTGGGGTTTTATTTCTTTTTTCTTTCTTGCCCCATGCTGTATTTCCCTGTCACGAAACGTTGCGGGGATTATGATATAGTAAGTTTTTATGTATTTTTGGGGCTGTGCTGTATGCGTCGCCTTACGCAGGACTGTACCCCCTACCCCTCCTTCCATGGACTAGCCTGAACAATGTTAAGGGAAATTTGAGTACGAGCAATAAAGATATCTTTCTATGGTTATCTCGTATTCAATACGAAATCATTCAGTGTTTTAATTACAATCGTATAACCGTGAATTTACATTCTCTTGTTTTCTACAGCTTGAAATTATTGTTACTATAATACCGTTATAATTTTTGAAGGTGCCTTTGGCGAATTTTTCGTGGAATGCAGGGGAGTCCTACCAAAAGCTGTTAGGACCAGCTGACATGGACACGGAGCAATGGATTGAATCTCTTGATTCCAAAGACAGGAAATATTTTGGACAAGAAGATAAAGCGTACTTTTCTGAAACTACTGTTGAAGAAATACCCCAACAAGGCATTGGAGATGAGAGTAAGATTCATTAGTGTTATACATGCATTCTTACCGGTAATTTTGTCAACAAATATCATAATAAATAATCCTTAGTTTAGTTACTAACTATTCTCCGACAACCGATTCTCCAAGCTGATAGGATATACTCGCCCCAGTGCTGCTTAGGCTACCTACAGCTGGACCCCCCCCCCTGCCCAAAATACCTAAGAGAGAGAATTTTGTTTGGCATACTGTCGCCATGTGGAATGGCCTTCCAGATTTATGTTCCATGTGAAATACGCGAATTTTTGATGAGCTACAGCTGCCACTTGCACCAAAAGACGAGATACTTATATAATTTAAATTCTTAATCCAATAAACTCTTTTAAATCATTTTCATTCAAGGCCGTATCCAGGATGGGGGGTTACCGGTTTTGAACCAGTCCCCTTTGAAATGTCCGAGCTGTAGAAAAAAAAGTAACAAAAATGCATATAAACAAGTGTTTGATGCGATTTGTAAAGATTTTTTTTTTGTAAACGGGGACAAATTTGTACCATGTAATAAAAAAAGGAAGGAATGTAAATTAAAAAAAAGATAAAACGGCATAAGCGTATAGTAGTATATATAAACTGCTCTATATAAGAAGAACGGAAGATTCAATCAGTCCCTACTGCTATCATAACACAGAAGCAACTGAGAATAAGATAATAAAGACAATTGAAGAAGAACATTATTCGATGTTGAGAAATAATGCCCTAGTTGGCATCCAGTGTAGCTTTTCGTTTGGGTTTTGTATTCGATTTTATTCCTTGGTGATTTTGCATGACCGACTTACATTTTTTTGAAAACAAACATTTTCAAAAAAATAATCAAACAGTTTGTGGTAACGAACTGTAAGTAAGGAGCGACCCGGTTCAATAGTAATCGAAACTCTAAAAAATGGAATTTTGACACCAATAGATACATCAAAAGAATCAGATTTGTATGCTGATTTGAAATATATAAGTTTCATCAAGTTTAGTCTTACCCATCAAAAGTTTCGCGCCTGAGAAAATACGCCTTATTTTCGAAAAAGGGGAAACACCACCTAAAAGGTATTGAACCTTAATCAAAGTTACATCATGAAATTCAGCGTATCATAGACCCCTACTGTATAGTTTTGAAGCTCCTAACTGCAAAAATGTGGAATTTTGTATTTTTTGCCAGAATAAAGATCACGGATGAGTGTTTATTTTTTTTTTTTTTTTTTTTTTTTTTTTTTTTTTTCAGGGGTTATCGTATCAACCCAGTGGTCCTAGAATATCGCGGGAGGGCTCTTTCGATTGGAAATTAAAAGTTAGGAAGTTTTCATGGGGGAAGAAACATTGCTATGAAGGGGGCACCGGATTTCCCAGCATTATTTAAAAAGACGATCAGAAATCAAATAAATAAAAGACAAGTTTTTCAACTGAAAGTAATGAGCAACATCAAAAACGAACAGAAATTATTATGTATATGATTGGGTTCGCCCCCTAGTCAATACCTCACTCTTTACGCTTAAATTTTTTTAAGTACTTTCATAAGAGTTATCTATTCTGATTAAACGACCTTTGTGATTAAGGGGTCATTCTCAAAGAATTGGAACAAAATTTGAACTTTTGTGTAAAGAGCGAGGTATTGACTAGAGGGCAAACCCCCTCATATACGAAATAATTTCTGTTTGTTTTAAGTTTTAATGTTGCTCCTTACTTTCAGTTGAAAAAAACTTGTTTTTTTATCTAATTTCTGATCTTTTTTAAATAGTGCTGGGAAATCTGGCGCCCCCTTTATGGAAATGTTCCTTCCCCCAAGGAAAGATCCTCCCCCGTAACCCGTACTCCGACCCCGACCCCCCACGAGATAAAAATCCCTCCTGAAAACACCTGTATACTTCCCTATAACCAATGCTATATGTAAACAATGGGCAAAGTTTATAACTTGCAGCCCTTCTCCCGGGAACTCTGGCGGATTAAGTCATCCTCAAAGATATTAATAAAATTTTAGACTATGCTGAAGAAAATATTTGTCTTAAAATTTTGATTCTGTGACTTTGGGAAAGAAATGAGCGTGGGAGGGGGCCAAGTTGCCCTCTAATTTTTTGGTCACTTAAAAAGGGCACTAGAACTTTTAATTTCCGTTCGAATGAGCCCTCGTTATATTACGAAGTTCGTTACGTAAGTTAATTCGTAAGTTACGTATATTTATTACTAATAAAATTGTCCGTGAATAGAATTAAACCATGTTCGAGAAAGCCATTTAACCAAAAAAAAAGCATAATTAATGAGAAAATTTCTGTTTTAATCACTCGTGTACGGTTACCCAAATTCAAAACCTCTATTAACTAAAAGATTTTCGGAGATTAAATTAAAAAAAGTTTTTTTTAACTGAAAGTAAGGAGCGACATTAAAACTTAAAACGAACAGAAATTATTCCGTATATGAAAGGGACTGTCCCCTCGATGCCTCGCTCTTTACGCTAGTTTGACTCTTTCTCACGACTCTATTTTTTAAAACAATAAAAAAAACTTTAGCGTAAAGAGCAAGGCATTGAGGAGGGGACAGTCCCTTTCATATACGGAATAATATCTGTTCATTTTAAGTTTTAATGTCGCTCCTTACTTTCAGTTAAAAAACTCGTTGTTTATTTAATCTCTTAAATTGAACCTGTATTTATACTACATATCCATGTCAATTGTGAAATCTGCGAAAATGTGTTTTCTATACCTATTAATTTTGGAGCAAAGCACTCTGTCAATTATCTCTGTACTACTCCATTGAATTTTCTAAATTTGGTTCTTGATTCTGGGTTGATTATGCTGCTATATTTTTGGACGCACGAAAGGCCTTTGATTCGTTGACCCAGGAATTTTCAAGGCTGAATATCGGGGGAATTTTTTTATTTTATATTTTTATTTTTTTACAGTTTTAGAAGAGAAAAAAACAGTTGCTTCGCCATAAAAGCTGTTATATTTATTATTAGCTTGATCTCTTACCTAAGATAAGATATGAAAAGATATTTCTTTTGAATTACTCACCCCCTTCCCCTCCAAAGGGAACTGAAGAAATTTTGCCGTATTTAACTGAAACTTTCCGAATTTGATTGGACAGTTAAAATCTGTATAAACAGTAAAAATACAGAAGCAGACATGAGTTTAATTGGAAATAATTAAATAGTGTTTGGTTGATTTTGAATATATTGCTGTTTAATTTCAGTGATCAAAAAGTTTGTGCTCTCGTGAAAATTATTTTTAATAAATAAATCTGTTTTGCGATTGTTGATCAATAAATTGTTCGCCAGAAAAGACTATATCAGGTCCATATGCATCCTTCATGTTTTTGTAGCTTTAAGATAAAATAAGGATTGTAACAGTATGAGAGAAAATCGGATTGACAACAGTAAAATTTATTTAACAACGGATAAGTTTTCCTTTAAAAAGGCTTTAAAAAATGTTGTGTTTTTTTGTATTTTTTTTTTTTTGCGTTCCTGCAAAATTATGTAAATATGTAGAAATTGTTTGATTTTTGGTGCTCGACTATACATGAAAGTGAATTTATTTCAATAATCTGGTTGCTTTAGTTCATGAGTCAGCATTTTGATTGCATTTTTTTTTCTCTAATACAAAATTGTTTTTATTGTAGTTACAACCTATCTCTGTTCTACGTGTAATTATGGGAGCACAGATTATAATGGGTTCTCAGCTCATGCTTGCAAAATTGACCAGACAATGGCTAAATACAAAAGTGTGACAAAACAAGATGATAAGAAAATTAGAAAAGTTGAGCCGATTGAGCGAGCTATTGCTGAAATTCTGATGAATATTGAAAGTTATGACAACTCTGGGCATCAACCCAGTGATATACTGGAGTCTAATGGTTTGGATGTTGATGCTGAACAAGGTGAAGAAGTTGTAATGGAGTATATTGAAACACCGCAACATGTAAGAACTTAAAATGCTTTTAACTAGTCTTACTAGGCTCTTACACTAAATCGAAGAGGTTGTGATTTTAGCCTTATTCTCTTCCTAATATCAGTGCCTTCATGCCTTCATTATATTGTTCACGGTTTCCTGATGGTTCCCCTGCCTCTTTACTTTTTTTCAAGTGTTTACCTCCCTCTTCCTAAATTCATTTTACGCCTCTCGATAGGAGTAAATATCCTGTTTGTCACGTTACACTCTTGTTTCTTATAATTGAGACCTTTGTGTGTATTTTTTTAATGGATATATTGAATTCTGTAAATTAAAAATCAGGGTATCACCCCAGAAAAATAGTTGTGTCTGGTTGTGATACAGTCAACACAATTATCTGTTTGTTTTGTTTTTATAATATTTCTGGTAACAGATACTGTATTTTGGCAATTTTTATCTAATTAGTGTACATGATTTTCACAAAGCATGCTTAAAACAGCTATTCTCTTTTTTTGAATATTTGTCATTTTTACATACAGAAGGCGAGCACGTCATTTCGACCAGAGATTTTAGTGGTTAATATTTATATTTACAGCATGGGGAAAGGTTAGACCAGTGATTCCAAACATGGGGCACAGGCCCCATGAATGTGGCATGGTAATATTTTGGTGGGTCATGTGAAGGACGTACACCCTTCTGCTGACCATACTCCATAGCCTTAATTTTGGAAAAGTTTTTCGATGTGAATGACGCAACATTCATACGTCTTTACAGATAAAAAAAGAAACATGATAATGTTGCAATGACGTCATGCACTCTATAAAAGGTGCATGATACCGACATTTGATACCGAGATTTTATACCGACAAAATTCTGTTCAATTAATATATTATACTAGAAAAAAAATTAGTTTAAAATATACCTTGAGGACGACTCGAAAAAAGATACCAAGCTAATGGTGAATTAAGCTTCCTTCAGATGAATACACGTAACATTTTGAGCAGCAAAATTTAAATATCATGAGGGGGGCATCAGAATTTTAGAAATGCCTAGGTGATGCATGGCCCAAGATCGGTTGGGAACCACTGGGTTAGACCAAGTATATGCTACTCTAACGGTGGATTTGCCTTTTTTTCACCTCGTATTTTATACTTATTTTCTTTTTTTCTCATTGCCTTCATTAGCAGTGAGCTTTAAAGTTAATGCGCAAGTTTGTCCTTTTCAAAGATCCAGAACGCGGGATTTTCAAACTATGAGAAATTTGGTTTATTCAGGCAACTGGATTATATTAGAATAGAAGAATAGCTTTTTGATTATTTTTTCAGTCTAACGACTAAAAAATATATCCGGTGGAAATCATACGTAAATATGTAAAAAAAAGTGAAGAAAAAAGGCTGATATCAATGCATATTCACCGAAAAGTAACATATCTTAACAATTTTTGTTGTCATCTACTGACTCCTCCCCGGTCCAAGTATCTTAGAAATGATTTTCCATTCAAATTAGATTAGCTTTTCATCTTTTCTTCTTCTTTTCTGTCTTACGTCTATTGCTTCCATAAATAATTGCCAAATTTTTCCAGATAAGGATAATCGATGTATAATTGATCATGAGAATTGACTTTTTCATGAAAATTGTTCTATAATATTCATGACCAATCTTATAAAATTATCTCCTATAGCAGATATAATAGCATAAATGATTCAAGTTTGCAAGGCTTGCACGGTAAACTTTCAAATTGAAGCGCTAAAAATGAAAAAGACGGTGAAATAATTTGATAGGAGGAAAATCACCTACATGGTCATGTGTTACGATGTATTTTCTCAATCAAGTTTTAATATTTGACTCAATCCTTTACTTGCATATATGAATAGGAGATGGCGCTTGTCAGGTCTTGGGGGATCATGAACTTGTCTCTTGTAGCAAAGTGAGCTGTCAAGAAAATACTCTCTAGCAGAGCTATAAAGCCAGCCTGATGGCCTATATTCGCTAAACAACTGGTGGACGATTAAAAAATAGGTTTTAAAATTTCTAACTTGTAGTTTGGTTTCCTAGGTTGTCGTGAAGACCAAAACTATGGCCAAAATAGGTCACCATCAAGTTCTTAGCTCCTGTAATATTCTTTGTTCAATAGATGCTGTTAAATGTTGAACCAGTTAACGAAAGATCAAGATGGCGAGCAATGGAGTGGCAAATAATAAAACATTGACTTTTACAATTTTTATTATGTGTCCTCGTGTATTTCGAGTGACCTACACTGAAATAGCACGATTACCAGCTGTTTCATGAAATAATCTAATGGCTATAATCATTCTCTAATTTTTGAAATTTATTTTTATTAAAATATAGTAGAGGGCATAGTTAATAAATGAAAGTATTAATAAATTACTAATCAATTAATAAAATAAATTACAAATTTAAAATAATTAAATTAAGGTAATAATAAATTATTAAAACATAATTGAATAATAATAATTAAGTTAAAATAATAAAAATTAAAAACAAGTATATTGATTAATTAATGAATTTAAACTAATTTTGTTGATAAATGAAAATTTGGTTAAAATTTTGCGTGAAATCTTTGAGGGACAGGGGAGGTGGTCTCTCCGCCAGAGAGAGGCTAGAACCGGTAGTGGGTTCCCGAAATTTTAATGAGCCATTAAATGAAAAAAAAAACAAAAAAAAACGGTGGACTAGACTTTAGTAGTGTGCGAATTAATTCGAAGAAAATATAAAAGGGTCTAATAAAGATCATCCTGAAAATGGGGCTTGTTTAGTATGGAAGGATCCACCAAGATCTTTGTTATGACTGTTAGGTAGGATACGGATGGCTAATTTATGTGCAGAATCGATTTACGGCGTGTTCTTTGGACATCATTTAAATTCTGACTGTCATCAGAAATTGCCGCAAATCGGACGTCAGTGCAATGGGTAGCAACCCCGGGTAATATTGTATGAAAACTAGTTATAATGAGAATCAATTAATAAAAAACATAAGGTGTTCATTAAGCATGAAAAAAATTAAGAAAATGGGAATATTTTATTTCAATTTATTGAATATAAATTTTAATTACTGTCGGCTCATTATACCTGTTTTTAAGGTTAATCTCCTTCCCGCGGCGGGTGGACTTCTAGACCAGTGCGTCACAAGCCACCCGCCTCGTACGTCACTACGCTCACTAATGTTTTGGCATTATCAGATGCGTGCGTGGTGCGTCAGATGTCAATCGTGTAAATTCACCCTTTGGGCTGTAAAAAAATAGAGCGAGGTAGGAACAAAAAGTTCTGCGAGAAGTGTCTTAGTTACGAGAAGAAGTACAATTGCAGAAATAAGCATTGTCAGTGCTTAACATGAACTCCTATTCAGAAGACAATCTGAAGAAATACAGAAATGAAGAGAAATACTGATAATAATAGAATGATTTATTTTGTAATCGTCTAAGTTCGAAAGGGCGCTCTGTACTCATGACTCACTGTGTGATCCCTTCAATAGCCCCGCCTCAGTTTATTGGGAAGCTAGTGCCCCGGACCGTACCCTGATTTTTTCCTCCGAGGATGATAACGATATTTTATTTGTGTCGCGAAGCGATACTCTGATTTCATACGGTTTTTTTCTGGATGTGACGCTCAATACTCCGAGATGGTTAGAGATACGATAATAGTTGTTCTCTTCGAAATGGCAGATCTAGAAATAGAAAAGTGCAAATTTGTGAAACCGCTTATGAGAACAACTTTGACTAAGAATAATTGACTAGTGGAGGAAATTCTAGATTATTCGAAGTCCGGATAAGCAGGCTTGCCAGCTAACCGAGGCTCCAGAGAGGAAAGAAACCCGAAAAAAGGGTGATTTTGGGTAAAAAAGAGTGACATCAGAAAACGAAATCAGAAATAGGGATTCTTTGTCTCTACAGACAGGTCTAGTCAATCTAACCTCGTTTCGTAGTTTATATGCATCACTGTAATTTCTCAAAGATAGGTCTAACATGCTTCCTGACTGTTTGAACGCCCTTCGACTACGCTTCTTCGCTACAGATGAGTCTTTCTAAGGGGCTAAAGACACAATTTTTGCGCCGGGTAGGTATTTTGGCGAGTCCATTGTGGCCAATTGGGGTACTGTCAGGTGAGAAAGTGGACATAGCTCAGTTGTTTTTGACATAAAACGAAGACCCAAATAGTGAGAATAGAAGTTCTAATAAAACACGAAAGAAATCGAGCAAATTGAATCAACGATTTCTGCAGCAACAGGGGCTCAAACCTCGTTTACGCAAAAATATAGAGCCTACACAAAGGTACTAAGCAAACGTTATATATTGGTTATATTTATACTTCCAAGAACGAATCCAATTCGACTACATGACCATATAATACGAAATAACCAATCGTGTTTACGAATTCGCCACTTTCGTCGTCAGACCAGTCGATTTAACTAATGTCCAAACAATAAGAAAAGCTCCAGTGTTATGCTTACATATTATTACACTTTTTCGTTAGAACGCGCATATTTTTTTCAAAAAAAGGCTCCGTGTTCTCTTTACGCTTCAAACCTGGACGGTCTGCAGGCCCGATAGACTTATATTTTGCTTCCGAGTTTTGCTTCCGAAGTATTATTGTTTTTTTTGGGTGGGGGATGGGGGGAGGATCCAGTCACTGCCAAATATTGTTTTATCCTCGAACTCCATTTCTTGTTGTTTTTTTGCAAAAGATTATGCGAAGTGTAGAAACCTACATCTCTTCTTCAGGCACGTACGCAGGGGGGTGGGGGTGGGGAGGTTTTGTGGAGATTCGGGCCTCTTTTAAATCTGAATTTTTTCAATTTTTTAAGACTTTATTCAAATTTTCAAAACAATTATGAAAATAATTTCCACCTCTGAAAAAATGTCTATGCGTTTCCCTGTCCTCCCGCTATTTGCCAAAAACGTGTTTGGTCCTTGAGTTCAAGAGCACCCGTATTTGCTTATTCCAGCCAAAAGTCAATAATAATTATTGTTTTTTTACGACTTTTCTAAGCTATTTAGCGGCAAAACCACTGAATAGATAGAAAAAATTATGAAATACAATAAGAAAAACATCAAAACACAAACTAAAATATAGAGCCTACACAAAAATATAGAGCCTATACAAAGGCACTAAGCAAACGTTATATATTGGTTATATTTATACTTCCAAGAACCAATCCAATTCGACTACATGATAATATAACACAAAAAACCAGTTGCGTTAACGAAGTCGTTACTTGTCATTCACTTTCGTCGTCAGACCAGTCCATTTAAATCGTGTCCAAAAAATATGAAAAGCTAGAGTGTTCTGCTTCCATATTCTTCCTCTTCGTTGTCAGAACGCGTATCATTTTTTCAAGAACTGGCTCCATGTTCTCTTTATGGTTTAAACCAAGATGGTCTGCAGGCCCGCTACTTACTTTTTAATGTAGCTAGAACTGATGAAGGTTCTCTAATTGACATTCTTCTTAAAATTCTTGAATATAGGATTTCTAGTAGCACATATTCATTCCAAAACTGATCAAGCTTAGGCAATATCCTAGATCAGTATTCCCTCGATCGCGGAACAACCACCACTTCCCAGTCGTGCTCGTTGTGGAATACGACTAAATGGCATTCGTCTCGATTTGTGATCTCGAGCTGTCCTTGTATGTGTCCATAATACTTGTGCTTTTTCTTCAACTGCGATCCCGAATGTAGAGGCACAAAGAAAAAATTATTTACTAAGCCTTTTTCATTAGCTGCTTCTCTGATTGTCATCCCCTGGGGGATATTGTTTACAGTTTTTACTTCAACTGGTGTGCCATCAAGCAAGCAGCCATCGAGAGCAGCGGCAAGATATTGAAAATTGGAGTGTATCAGAAGGCCCATTTCTTCCCCTTTTACAATCGGCATGCCTAATTTGCTCTCGTATACCACAAGAGCAACAGGCTCCAATTGTAGACCTCTAAGCATAGCCAAAGATTGAAAACCGCACCCACCATTCTGAATAGCTTTCAAAATCGGGGCGGTTTTTGTGCTGCTTTTTCGGGATGCGATTCTATGGAACTAAGTGCTTGTAATGCGATTCGTTCTCTCATAAACCCAATTATCGTTCCTTGACTGACCTTTTGTCTTTTCATGAAGCTGATGATGCTCAGTTTCATTCAGATTTAAGTTTTGTTCTACATATGCAACCTTTGCCACCTCCATTTCTTCGGTAGTCATATCAGGCTTGTTGCAATCCAACCCGTAGTCTTGGTCACCATTAGAATAACTTCCGTTATTTTTCTTTTTCGCCTCATACCTTCCTCCCATAGAAGTGAAATGCCTCTTCAAACTAAGTCTCGACCGGGCCCGGAGCTAGGCAGTCTTTGTGCAGTAATCTTTTGTCGTCTTAGAAGGGCTAAAACCAAACATTTTTTTCCATGTCATAAAATGCCACTTAGGACCTAATGAATAGGATAGGCTCGCTCCGTAAATTCTTGCGTGGTACGACCAACGTTTTGAACGACTTATCTGTTTTCCACCTGTGAACTTTGCTGCAACCGACATGTAATTCTCTGCTAGGTTGGTTGTAGAGTCATTCTTTAGTAAATCCGCCTTACGACATACATTCTCGACACCTGCTCTGACGTCTTCTATAACTTTTTTCGGGAAAATGTTCCAGCGTTCCTCTACCAAATTCCCTTCTGGTAATTGAGTTCTTTTGGCACAGCCCGGGTCACAATGTGTGTGATTTCCAAACACATGGTCGGGACCTCTACGTAATAGTTGTTTGAGATTCCCAGCAGTCCCTCTGTCCTCAGAGTTTTTCTTTAAGCTGCCACGTAAGTTGTTAGTAACCTTCTGAACGACATCAGTTATAAAGAGTTTCGCATGCAAACCCCTGTTCCCCTTGGCCAAGTTATGAAGGTACGAAGTGTAATTTTTTGTTATGTGTTTTGCACATTCTTCTTTCTGGATGAGAGATCCATATGAAACACTCTGCTTCAGTTTGAAATAGACGCTAGAGTCCCCCAGAGGTGGTTCTTGGGACTCTTTTTAGCCTTCTCTGAACTGTAGCAAATGTAGCAATACTTATCTTTTATGCCTACATATAGCAATTTATGTGTATAGGTGTCGATGATCACTGCCACGCAGTCTTTTGCAGTGTAGTCGTGGCCTTTACTGTGTTTCTTCCACCCACCATCACAAGCCAATTTTGTCCAATAAGATTCGTTCATGTTTAATTCTTTACGTATTGCTAATTGCAAATATTCATGTGCAATTTATATCAATATATCAGTTAGGGCATTCATCCATGCGGTGCCTAATCGCCTTTCAATGCGCATAAACATTCCCGGTGACATAATTTTCACTCCTATCACGCCTAATATTTCGCTAAGTGAAGCATATCCTCCGCCAGTGCCCATTACACCTCAGACAGCCTTCAAATTCACGTCACCACATAACTTTTGATATCGTTCATTTACGGTGCTCGACTTGCTTGCACCGAAGCTTCTTAGTCATTCCTTTACCGTGGTAATAGGGGAATCTGGCTCACTTTTTATTCGTTTTTTCCAGCAACATGAAAGGCATTCAATGGTCAACTCCGTTTTGAGTCCAACATTCTTCACTGTATTCACTTTAAGTTTAGTCTGCCCGTTCTTGCATTTATTCTTATGCATAATCACTACTGTCATTTCGTGAAGGAAATAACGCAAGTTTACAACGCAGTTCACATCTGGGACTATTGAAATATCGATGTCATTAGCGGACGGTTCTGCACCACATGACCTTAGAGGTGCCAGATTCTCTTCTCCTCTGGAGTCTTCCGTTACTGAAGAAGTCGAACATGATTTACTGGTTCCTTTTCCGTTGTCCTTCCCTTGTGTTTTCTTCCTGAAAAAAAAAATCATATTATGAAACTCAATCATCAGTCAACATAATTTTACGTGTATATTTTACGTGTATATCATCTACGTGTATATGAGCTGCCAGTACCAAACTTGAATTCAAAATAGCTGCGGCACTAGGCCTATTTTAGTGTGCTTTCTGATGCAAGCTCTTTTTCTAACAAAGAAACTATCAATTTGCTTGTATAACAGGAACAAACTGAAGTTGCAAGCTTTTTATGCCACCGGCTCAAGATGGTGGCTCAAAATAGTCAAATGGGCTATTCCAGAATTAATGAGTCTGTAAACCCCACTGAATGATTCCAACTCTGTGCTTTTCTACTAAAATACAGGTTTTCTATTTTTTACACCGTCATGAGCCGCTAGCGGTGCTCAGAGGAAAGATCTCGCCTATGTCCTCGGACCAAATAATAATAATAATAATTTATTTTTAACCCACTAAATAACGAGAAGTGGAGTAACAAAACAGAAAGAGAAAAACACATACAAAGCAAAACTTCTTACTACAGAACTAAAACTAAAGAAACCTAATGCAAATCAAAATAATCGTACTAGTGGATGAAATGGACCTAATCGTAGGTAAGCTTCTTCTTTCAGCTTAGAATGTAGCTTTTCATACGACACCAGTATGTCTGTTGCACCAAACTTGCGAATAATAATAAATATAGTATAATAATAATAAATAATAAATAATAGAGTAATAATAAATTAAAGAGCAGGTTTTAAAGTATAAGTCCACCAATTTTGGTGCTTTCCTATTATAGGAATTTCCTATTCCTATGTTACTATTCTTGAGTTAGTATTAAAAATTAATTTTTATTTTTACTTTTTTGAAAATTAAGTAAATTCGATTTTCGTTTACTATAGCGCCAGGATCTTTCTCAATGAGTTTATAGCAGAAAACAAAGACCCGAAAAATTTAGGATTATCAAGGACACTGAGTATGTTTCCGCTGGTCTTCTTCAGCAAACTAGAGCTTTGCAGTACCTTTTTTTTTGGCAATGTTTTTTACAACATCCTGTTGCTTTCTACTTCTTTCTGAGGCATTTTTTACTCAGATCAGACCAAAATAAATTCCTAGTCCGTAAATTAAAATAAAAAAGAAACAAATAGCGGACACTATTTCAAAGATTTCAGAGAATAAAAATGTAAAAGTTGCAACAGCCATTTTTTGGATAAGTGTCTAAGGAAGCCACAGTAAATTTTTCATCCATGAATTCGCCCCCGTTTCCCAGTTCTGTCGATTTTTCCTTTTATGGAAAAATACCATTGGTACGTTGGGAAGGAGATTGGCCTTAAGTTTTGAAGATGTTCCTCTCTTTCAGTTGAAGAACCGTTTTTTTTTTAATTTAATGTGTGTTCTTTTTTAAATTATGTCGGGGCATACCGCTTCACTCTCCATGGGAAATTACTTCCCCGCACGGGACCTCCCGCTCGCTATAGTTCTTTTCCACATAAAATACCCCCCACCAGGAAAATTCCCTTCAGATAATTCCGCTCTAGCTGGAAATTACCCCCGCAAAACTTCTTGCTAACGATTCCGACTGAAAAAATTTTCTTAGTCCACTTTCGTTTGAAAAAGACTTTCATTTCCGATTGTTTTCAAAATTACACCGAAAAATATCCTCTGTGGAAAATTATTTCGAAAACACCCCACCCCCTAGTAGGAAGGTGCTCCCGCAGAAAGTTCTCTCTGGAGACCAAATTCTCCCAGTACAAAATTTGTCTTGGAAATTTCATCCCCGTAGAAAATTCCCCTCCTCCCCGAAAAATGTCTGTCTACTTCCCAATAAGAAACAATATTGGTAAATAATGGACAAATTTATTTACTTGCAAACTTTTCCCCCAGGGGCTGTGGGGGGTGGTGTTATCCTCAAAAACATAGTTACTGGGTTTTTCAACTATGAAAAATACTGAGATTCGACGAAGCTTTGCTATTTTGACATACCCTATAAAATAGGATGATAAATTTTGCATTTTTTTTTGGGGGGGGAGGGCCTCCTGACTCAGATTCTATAAATTTTAGACCATCCCCCTTTTTGGTACCCTCCAAAGTTCAAACTTAGCGCCTTCTTTGTGGTGTCAGTCTGCCCATTCTCTTACTTTTTCAGACTACTTAATCCATCTAATTTAATTTAGTAATTGTAGTAATTCATTTCAGAGTTTGCTAACCAGCATAATAGATTAAAGACCTCCCCCCCCCCCCCCCAGTTCACTTACGACGTGTATGCATTTGTCTATTATCGCTTTTACACGATCTTTCTTATTCCATATACGGTATTTGGATATAATCTTTTCGATTTTTAATGCATTTCGTTGCCTCTGCCAAATTGGTCTCCAAATCTGTCATGAGCCCCGGGCCCCCTCCTTCAAGATCTTTTTCAAACTATGAAAAAACTGTGTTGATAGTTTTATAATTTATGTACTTACCGCATTTGTCATCCCCGTAGAAAATTCCCCTCCTCCCCGAAAAATGTCTGTCTACTTCCCAATAAGAAATACTATTGGTAAATAATGGACAAATTTATTTACTTGCAAACTTTTCCCCCAGGGGCTGTGGGGGGTGGTGTTATCCTCAAAAACATAGTTACTGGGTTTTTCAACTATGAAAAATACTGAGATTCGACGAAGCTTTGCTATTTTGACATACCCTATAAAATAGGATGATAAATTTTGCATTTTTTGGGGGGGGGGGCCTCCTGACTCTCAGATTCTATAAATTTTAGACCATCCCCCTTTTTGGTGCCCTCCAAAGTTCAAACTTAGCGCCTTCTTTGTGGTGTCAGTCTGCCCATTCTCTTACTTTTTCAGACTACTTAATCCATCTAATTTAATTTAGTAATGGTTGTAATTCATTTCAGAGTTTGCTAACCAGCAAAATAGATTAAAGACCTCCCCCCCCCCAGTTCACGTACGACGTGTATGCATTTGTCTATTATCGCTTTTACAAGATCTTTATTATTCCATATACGGTATTTGGATACAATCTTTTAGATTTTTAATATATTTCGTTGCTTCTGCCAAATTGGTCTCCAAATCTGTCATGAGCTCCGGGCCCCCTCCTTCAAGATCTTTTTCAAACTATGAAAAAACTGTGTTGATAGTTTCATAATTTATGTACTTACCACATTTGTCATCCCCGTAGAAAAGTCCCCTCCTCCCCCAAAAATGTCTGTCTACTTCTCAATAAGAAATACTATTGGTAAATAATGGATACATTCGTTTACTTGCAAACTTTTCCCCCAGGGGCTGTGGGGGGTGGTGTTATCCTCAAAAACATAGTTATTGGGTTTTTCAACTATGAAAAGTACTGAGATTCGACGAAGCTTTGCTATTTTGACCTACCCTATAAAATAGGATGATAAATTTTGCATTTTTTTGGGGGGGGAGGGCCTCCTGACTCTCAGAGTCTATAAATTTTAGACCACCTCCCTTTTTGGTACCCTCCACAGTTCAAATTTATCGCCTTCTTTGTGGTGTCAGTCTGGCCCGGCTCCTACTTTTTAAGACTACTTAATCCATCTCATTTAATTTAGTAATGGTAGTAATTCAATTCAGAGTTTGCTAACCAGCAAAATAGATTAAAGACCTCCACCCCCCCCCCTCAGTTCACTTTCGACGTGTATGCCTTTGTCTATTATCGCTTTTACACGATCTTTCTTATTCCATATACGATATTTGGATATAATCTTTTCGATTGTATTTCGTTGCTTCTGCCAAATTGGTCTCCAAATCTGTCATGAGCTCCGGGCCCCCTCCTTCAAGATCTTGTTCAAACTATGAAAAAACTGTGTTGATAATTTTATAATTTATGTACTTACCGCATTTTTCATCCCCGTAGAAAATTCCCCTCCTCCCCGAAAAATGTCTGTATACTTCCCAATAAGAAATACTATTGGTAAGTTATGGGCAAATTTATTTACTTGCAAACTTTTCCCCCAGGGGCTGTGGGGGGTGGTTTTATCCTCAAAACATAGTTACTGGGTTTTTCAACTATGAAAAATACTGAGATTCGACGAAGCTTTGTCATTTTGACATACTCTATAAAATAGGATGATAAATTTCCTCCACCCCCCCCCCCCAGTTCACTTACGACGTGTATGCCTTTGTCTATTATCGCTTTTACACGATCTTTCTTATTCCATATACGGTATTTGGATATAATCTTTTCGATTTTTAATGTATTTCGTTGCTTCTGCCAAATTGGTCTCCAAATCTGTCATGAGCCCCGGGCCCCCTCCTTCAAGATCTTTTTCAAACTATGAAAAAACTCTGTTGATAGTTTTATAATTTATGTACTTACCGCATTTGTCATCCCCGTAGAAAATTCCCCTCCTCCCCGAAAAATGTCTGTATACTTCCCAATAAGAAATACTATTGGTAAGTTATGGGCAAATTTATTTACTTGCAAACTTTTCCCCCAGGGGCTGTGGGGGGTGGTTTTATCCTCAAAACATAGTTACTGGGTTTTTCAACTATGAAAAATACTGAGATTCGACGAAGCTTTGTAATTTTTACATACTCTATAAAATAGGATGATAAATTTCCTCCACCCCCCCCCCCCAGTTCACTTACGACGTGTATGCCTTTGTCTATTATCGCTTTTACACGATCTTTCTTATTCCATATACGATATTTGGATACAATATTTTCGATTGTATTTCGTTGCTTCTGCCAAATTGGTCTCCAAATCTGTCATGAGCTCCGGGCCCCCTCCTTCAAGATCTTGTTCAAACTATAAAAAAACTGTGTTGATAGTTTTATAATTTATGCACTGACCGCATTTGTCATCCCCGTAGACAATTCCCCTCCTCCCCGAAAAATGTCTGTATACTTCCCAATAAGAAATACTATTGGTAAGTAATGGACAAATTTATTTACTTGCAAACTTTTCCCCCAGGGGCTGTGGGGGGTGGTTTTATCCTCAAAACATAGTTACTGGGTTTTTCAACTATGAAAAATACTGAGATTCGACGAAGCTTTGCTATTTTGACATACTCTATAAAATAGGATGATAAATTTTGTATTTTTTTGGGGGGGGGCCTCCTGACTCAGATTCTATAAAGTTTAGACCACCCCCCTTTTTGGTACCCTCCACAATTCAAACTTAGCGCCTTTTTTGGGGGTGTCAGTCTGCCAGGTGCTAACTTTTTCAGACTCCATAATCAATCTCTTTTAATACAGTAATGGTAGTCTTTTAAATCAGTTTTCTAACCATCAAAATCGATTAAAGACCTCCACCCCCCCCCCCCCCAGTCCACTTACGACGTGTATGTCTTTGTCTTTTATCGCTTTTACACGATCTTTCTTATTCCATATACGATATTTGGATATAATCTTCGATTTTTAATGTATTTCGTTGCTTCTGCCAAATTGGTCTCCAAATCTGTCATGAGCCCCGGGCCCCCTCCTTCAAGATACTTTTTCAAAACAACTGTGTTGATAGTTTTATAATTTATGTACTTACCGCATTGGTTTTAGATTAAGCCATCCTTTGTTCATCTTTTTTCTTCTGGTCATTTTTATGTAGTTCTCTTAGCTGACAAACTCCAATTAAAGACAAGTTGACAGTTAAACGCAAGCATTACCCGTCCTAGCCTGAGGTATGTTTCCATTCACGGGGTGTAAAGTGGGGTTGTGTAAGACAGGAGAAACAGAGTAAAAATTTAATTTTATTTATAAATATATATATATAATTAATGAATTGGACTAGAAAGCTGAAAAGTTTGGAATAAACTAAATAAAAAAAAGCTACAATTTGAAGTTACTTTCGACTTTTTCGCTTTTATCCATGCCGTGCAAGAGTCCAAAATGTAAAAAAACAAACATAATCGTGAACGAATAAATTAAAAGAATCTAGAATTTTCAATCAGGCCACTTAATTTCAAATTTTTTTTTTGAATTTATAGTAATTTCGTTTACCTCAAATTTTCCATTTCTTAGGCTCCAGACCTTTTTTTTAAAAAGCTACCAGGTGTCACATTAGATTTTTTTTTCTATTTCTTAGGAATTAAATCAGAATAAAAACAGGCCAAATTTTAGATCCTTGTCCAAAGATCACTTGTGCAAAATTTCATTGTGCTGGTATGCCGGGTCAGGGAGCAAGATCTCTTTTCGTAGCATAGGAAAATTAACATTGCAATGAATTTAGCGACATTCACCTTAAATTGATAATTGATTGGTTATTCCACACTCTTGTTTTCTAGCGCAACTGGACATGAAAAGTGGAGGGTTATTAATCATATGAGTTTCAAATATTAGCTTAGTTCTTTATATTTTTTTTACTGCTTTTTAGACTTCGTTTATGTTATGCTGCATAACCGATGTTGGCTAAGAATTTTTAATGAATACACTAATTATGTTACTGGCTTGCAGGAAGAAGAGATTCAAGATAATTTTGATATTGCAACAGAAACAGTACACTCGGCATCTGAACCACTACAAGTGTTTGAGGCACAGGCTCCTGATGTACCTGAGAACGAAGCGGTTGTCGTGATGAGTGCAAAAGACCGAGATCCGTTTTCTCCTCCTGAAAATCACACGTGCATAATCACACTTCATCCCGAAACATATGGTGATGTAAAACACGAATTTACGTGTGATATTTGCAAAACCCAGTATGCTCATATGAACGGCTATGCTTTGCACATGTATAAAGCTCATAACATAAAAGTAGTTTATATGTTCATGTGTGAGCATTGTCAGAAGCAGTGCTCTACTTTTCGCTTTCTTGTTGAGCATGTTACCGAAGGACGTTGTTCTGGGGCTAAAGCAATTCAACGTTATCACCCTTGTGATCGTTGCCCTATGAAATTTCGGTCTGTGGACATTCTTCGGTCCCATATGGTGGCAGTCCATAGTGTTGACTGCTTGTGGCACTGTGATGAATGCTCAATGGAGTTTTCAAGCCAGCTGAACTTTGACACCCATGATTGCCGTTGGGTCCCACAAATAAAGAAGAAGAACTATTATCGGTGTAAATTATGCCATGATATTCTGACATGCAAAGAGTCATTGACTCAACATTTTAAAATAAAACATCGAATTGATGGTTCAAAGAAAGGGTCATCACCTTTAAGACCCATTCCTCCAAAGAGAACTTACGAACGTGATGTTTCGGGTCGTGTTGGGTATTATGTATTGCCCCAACCGATGCCCGTCGTTGAAGTAGAAAGGTCAGTTGAATCGAATCAGTGCTCAATTTGTGACATACACTTTGCCACAAGTGAAGATTTGGCTCTTCATCTTGGAAGTAGTCATGATGAAACTGACGATTTTCCTCAAAATTATGAACCTGATCGTGCCGGATATAATGTCCTGTGTGAGCCATTGCCTGTTGTACAAGTAGAAAAATCAGCAGAACCAATATCGTGTTCAATATGTGACATTCAGTTTGATACAGGTGAAGACATGTCTCGACATATAGAAAATGACCATGATGAAAGTGGCGATTTTGAGTGCGCATTTTGTGGTGAGGAATTTCATTCCCGCAGTGAAATGCGTATGCATATTGATATCGATCACGGTTTCAAAAGCAGAGATAATCAAAGCACAGATGCTTCAAATCAAGTTATATCGGGCCCTACAGATTCAGTGCAGAATTTGATAGTGCAAAGCTTACCCAAACAATTACTAGAAAATTTGAGGAAACATGTTTTCAAGAACCCCAGGAAGAAGACCTGTGATATTTGTACTGCCTTACTGCCAACAAATGTTCAGCTGTTTGACCATATGATAACGCACACTGTGGAAGAGCTCAAAGAACTTCTCTCTGAATCTTACAGATTCAATGTGTCATACTGTAAATTTTGTGATAAGAAGCTTCCAGGTTTGTATATGCTATTTAATTTCTTTTCTCGAGATTCATAGATCCATGTCATTAGGAAATTCTTTAATGTTGAAATAAAGAAAAAAATGGTGGCTGGTACATTCGGATTTTATGAACTATGCAAGCTACAGTAAAACGGAGTATTGTTTGAGGTAGCCCACGACCTTATAATTTATCCATGATCTTGTGTGTCTTCATTTATGTATTTTGTCCATCCTAAATTGGTAGCTAAAGTGTTCTAGCTTAGACATGAAATATAGTTACTCAAGCCTTTCACCTTTCCTTGGAAAGGGTTTTATTTTTATTTTAGTGGCGCTTTTTACGGTTTGGTTTTTATTTACTTATGGTTTTTTTGTTTGTTTTTTTATTTACTTATGGTTTGTTTGTTTGGGGGGGGGGGGGTTATTTTTGCACTTAAGACGGTCGTGCAGAGGTTTCCGATAAAATATTTGCATCGCCACAGGCTGTAAATATCCTGGTTTTTCTTCTTTTCGAGTTTTTTCTTATCTTATTAACATGTGTGAGGCAAGCCTAGCAAAAAGGCAGACTTACCTTTGACGCAATTATGCATGAAAATAACGGTAAAAAATCACGGGGACCAACCATTTACGGACAACTTAACGTTAGCGTCACGACGTGATTCGTAAGGGCTAACACTAGCTTGTATTCTAATACCATTATTTTTTGGAAAATGAATCCCAGTTAATGATTAAAAAGAAAGCTTTAAATTGCATTTAAAGTGGAAATGCAATTATTGAATTATTCAGTAATTAATGTTGAATTTACAATGGAAAATAGGGATTGGATTAAACTAAAGCATAGTATACGGATTATCCCCTTCGGTTTATGTTTTCGGATGATATCAACATTTCTAGCTGGTGTATTTAAAACTCTCAGCATCTCCTTGAAATGATTGTGGTTTATACAAGTGATTTATGTGTTGAAACTTGCATAAATGCACAAAAAAAGTATATTTAATGTAAAATATGCACATTAAAAGGTTAAGATTGCGTCTACCATATTGAAAAAAGAATCGGCAGATTCCTCTTTTCCTCTGCCATTTTTTTTTTTTTTTGAAAAGAGAAGGGGAATTTAAAGACGTAAAAAGAAATTTAGAACTTGATTCAGCGTGGACAAGATAGCAAAAAAAAGACCTACAATTTTACTGGAAGGCGGCCATGGGAGAGGCTGTTAATAGGGTGGTGTGGAGGACAAATACTTGCCAGAGCTTTGGCTTTATGGATATAAAAAGTTGAATAACCAAGGCGCAGAATGCATTTCAAAAAAGTTATTTTTGTAAAAGTAACAGAAAACTTAATATGGTTCGCTTGTATGTTATGAATGGTGTATGCTATGGCGCAAAAATTGCACAATCACCATGACATTCGATGGTGCTGGAAAAGGCTATAAAAGAGATTCAAATTAAGTAGGAATTTCATAGGACGGATTACAGAGTATAGCTCTGAGCAGAGTGGGGAGAACAAATAGTGTGCGTAGCTGGGTGATCCCCAGGTGGCTTGGCACTACGATGAGTTTTCAGAGCTAATAAATGCAGAGTGCGAGACAAAAGCAAAAATGTAACCATAAAAAAATTGAAATTTCCTTTCCTTTCTAGCTGTTCGATAATCTAATTAATATAAATTAGAAAAAAAATTAAACGGTATAAGCGAGTACTTGTGTACTGGCTCTTAGAATCACGAATTCTTTTGAAAAAGAGTCAGTTGTCATTTAAGAACTGAAAAAATTATCTACTGTCTAATAACGTTATTTTTATTCAAATTAGAAAAAAGTGTGTTTAGAATATTATTGAAAAGTGGAAATCCATGAAGATTTTAGATTACAGTTTGTTTTTATTTTTCCTAGTAACACCTAAAGGGCATTTTTTCTTCTCTTTAAGTTTCAAACTGTCTGTGCTTAGGATTTGTTGACATTTTCAATACTCCCTAGCAGAGCTATAAAGCCTTTAAGTTTCGAACTGTCAGTGCTTCATATTTGTTCACATTTTCAATATTCCATAGCATAGCTATAAAGCCTTTAAGTTTCGAACTGTCAGTGCTTAGGATTTGTGGACATTTTTAATACTCCCTAGCAGAGCTATAAAGCCTTTAAGTATCAAACTGTCAGTGCTTAGGATTTGTTGACATTTTCAATACTCCCTAGCAGAGCTATAAAGCCTTTAAGTTTCAAGCTGTCAGTGCTTAGGATTTGTTGGCGTTTTCAATACTCCCTAGTAGAGCTATAAAGCTTTTAAGTTTCAAACTGGCGGTGCTTAGGATTTGTTGACATTTTCAATACTAAAGGTCAACTGTTTTCTTGATCCCAAGCTATTGAAAAAGAGTCTTCACAATAACACTTTGTTTATCTATATATTTTTTCTGACTATTCTATAACCAAAATTTGATTTTAAAGCTTACTAAATTCCAGGAAAATTTGTTCCCCATGCTTGTCGGAAAGTCAAGTGCCCTTATTGCAGAGGATGGTTCGCTGGTCATCAATATTTGACAAAGCATATAGCGTCGGTACATTTGACAAAAGGTATTGGTTTCTTCTCTTATATTTCCTATACAGCTAGTAGCTAATAGAATGTGTTTAGTCATTACAATAGCTTTAGGGTAAAATGAGCATGTCTATTTAAAAAAAATAGTAGAACAAAAATAAAGCAGACTTACAAAAATCCAGAGGAACAAGTCGTTTAAGATCAATAGAGGTCATTTTAGATAAAGGAGAATTAAACCTTATATCGTTGTCCAACCAAACACGCAAGAGCTTTACAGATCCTTTGGTACTCACTTCTGGTTGGGTCAGATAATTTTGATTTCCTCTGGGTCAGATAATTCTGACTGGGTCCTGATTGGATAATCTTTGGGTCAGATAATTCTGATTGATAGCTTTAAGGAAAATAATTTTGATTCCTTTCATGGGAAATGTCCAAGGATAACTTCAGGTAGTTGCTTGAACGGCTGTATATCAAACAATAACCTCTATGATAAATATGTTTTGATCTCCCTGTAGGACTGTAACAAGATAACGGCTAAGAGAGAAAGGTAATGGGAATTAGAAAATTCGTATGTATTCCTTTTATGAACAGATAAAACTTTTATTTACTGGTGCAGATACCAGAATACTAAACACTGATTAATTTAAAGCTTAGCTTTGGAAATAAAAGGAAAGGGTACAACAACTTAATACGACCAAAAATTAAACTTTTTTTAGAGAAGGGCTATCACACCTTCAGCCCATGTATATATATATATATATATATATATATATGTGTGTATACATATATATATATATATATATATATATATATATATATATATATATATATGTATGGGCCCCGGCACGCGACAGGCTTTTATATATGGATTCTCACTGTTGCTTGTCTTCTAAACGCAGACAATTTGAGCATTTTCTTGATGTCATGACGTCCAAATGGGCCTAAAATTAGAAGAGGTGCCATTGTATTTTTTTTTTTTTTTTTTTTTTTTACCTGTAACTTTTGCCTCGGCTTGTCTTTTGTTATTATGAAAGACATATCACCGAACTTTTGTTTCTTTTAATTGTTCAAATGGTGGGACAAATACGTCTTCTTTTACCCTGGCTTTTCTTTTGTAATTACGAAAGACATATTGCAAAGCCTTTGTTTCTTTTAATTGTTCAGGTGGTGGGACAAAAACTTCTTTTTCTTCCAACGATTTATCCAGTCCATATTTTGTTTTTCAAAGTTATGGTAGGTCTTGATTACTTTATTCATGTCAAAATCCAAAATCCATTCATCATCGCTATCATTTTCAATTTGTTTGGTTCGTTACACCTAGGCTTATCTTTCGTCAAAATGAAATACATATCGCCGAACCTTTGTTTTTTTTTTTGTTTTTTTTTTCAAAGGCATGGCAGGCATTGATGACTGTCCCTGTCAAATCCCTAAACTCGATCATCATCGCTATCATTTTCAATTTTGACATGTTTTGATTTTCGCTGTACAGGTGGATTTTCATTGACTCGCTGCTCTTCATTTTCATTTTTGACTCGCTCACTTGTTCGGTGTCGTATGTCTTCTAACTACGTGTGTCTTTGCTCCTCATTTTCTTTCTTAACACACCCTAATTGTCGTTTTTGCACATATTCTAACCGCCTATGTCTTTACTCTTCATTTTCATTTTTGACACGTATTTGGATTTTGATTGCTTCAGACAATTTAGCAATGGCCTTTGCTTTAGCTGTCCGTATTGGTGTTGTCACAATTGATGGTTCAGGTTGTCGAATTTCACATCTTATCACGTTTAATAGTTCAGGTGTTAGTCCCGAAGATCACCATCTATAGTAACTGCAACTGCAGATTTTCGTTTTTTGAGCCTTGCAGCAGACATTATATTATATAAATAAAGTCTCTTAACGAATTTTCTCAGACTTCTGACCTATCTAGATCGTTTGTTATGCGAGAATATGCAAGAAAAGCGATTTTCCCGAAAAAATATGGAGCTGTTTTCGAGAATATACATACATACATAAATAAATATATACACAATTATTACTCACTTATAAAGATAGTATATAAAATTTAGTGTACTCCATTGGGCCACAAAGTCGAATTGGGATTGTGGGGTAGAAGATGGGTATTAAGACCGATCCACCATTGGCTTCGACCGGTTTGAGCCTATGTCAGTGAAAAAATGCATTCTTTTCTGTTTAGTGTTATTGCAATTACAATATTGCAATTGCCTTGTTTTACTGTGTGCCGTTGCAAGTTATCTCTGATTGGCCAGGTTAGCTTTGTCACCAATCTTCTTCTTTTTTTTAAGCTCTAGCAATTTGTTTCCTTTGTAATAGACGCATTAACATTTATCTTTCAGATAAGTTTTGTAGGGCTTTATGTCAGTTTTTCCCATCAAAACAACGTCCTCCTTACGCCTTGTATTCTTGATTTTTTTTTTTTTTTTTTTTATTGCATTTTATCTTGGTCACTCAGGGAGATTTTTAAAGCATTGGTTAGCTTAATCGGATTTATGCTATTATTTTCTTTGCTAAATCTAATAGCTTAGATCAACAAGCTATTTTACAGCTTCACAATAAAAATTAACCATTATTTTCATAACATTCTTGATTAAGCGATTTTTCTTGTTGATAGTAGATTTTTACACTACACAGATCTGCTTAAGTGGTTTTTTAATGCGTCCCTTGGGTTAATTTTGGAGGATTTCCCTCGCCTGTGTGTAGGTTTGGAATGTTATATAAGCAAAAAAAAAGATATTCAAAAACCGAGATTGTGAAATTCAATCCTAATACAATTTAATACTGGATGTAATTCTTAACCCATGTGATAAAAAACCCAAGGTTAATCCTGTTTATGCAAATTCAATATTGGTGAAATTTGTTCAGACTAAGCAACGAAGGAAAGAGGGGGAGGGGTTTTACTCAGGTAAACTTCAGCTGAAGGAAATTCAACCTAAACAAAATTCACCTGACCAAAGATTCGTTGTAAAATTGAGATTTGTTTCCTCTATAAGGATCTTTAGAACTAAACTCCATTTGCATGCTTGCGCGCGCCTCTGTGGGTGCAAATAGAAGCGCAAATTGGATAGATTTTGATAATTTATATCCTCTATAAATACAGTTTCTAGTTTCTATAGCACCAAGAAATAAGTCAGTGCGATTTAGTTTTTAATGTCAACGGACCTGAATGGAACAACGAAGGAAATTAGCTAGTAATAATGTGAAAAATTTGCGTTTTTTAGCATCACTTTAAAACTGTAGTTTTCTTTGCTGTCTTATATTGTTTTATGCTCCGTATGATTGAAACAGTGTCGTAGCCTATGGTTTATCTGTAAGATTTTATTAAAGTATGCAAAAATAAAAGGAGTATAAAAAAAAGTCTAGAAACATAAAAAAATGTTTTCTTTCAGTTCTCCAAGATAAGAAAAATGTACCTCGGTACAAGCATGCTTAATTAAGGTTGAAATTTTCTTTTAGGGAAGAAGGACTTCCTCATACCATCGCCAATAAACCGAGCTAAAAAAAAAAAAAAAAAAAAAAAAAAAAAAAACCATTGACCTTGGTGAATGTGTTAGAAGTGGATTTAGCGGGAGTTCAAAATAATCAAACATTTTATTGTTGGCTTCCGCCTTTCAAATTTAGTAAAACTGTAAGGTGACACCTCCTCCCACCTGCTTTCCATAAGTTACATTATACTGAAATCAACTATTCAAAATCAATTTTATGATAAGTATTGAATCACTACACGAGAAAGGGGTTTAAAACTACATGCTTAATGGAAAGTGGTCAATTTGTCCAAGATCAAGTCCATTTAATGATAATTAAGAATATACAATAGCTACGAAGTGTGTTTTCCGGTACAAAATTACTCATTCTTGATTATTTTTTAGGAGAAAATTCGAGGAGTCGATACCGTACAACATATAAGGCTAAAGTACAGCACGCTTTGAAACCTATGCCTAGTATTTTGTTGGAAAATGAAATTAATAGTGATAAAGAGCCAATTGATGAATTGCCGGTCGTTAAACTGTTCGAGGCTCCGGAAGAGCCAGATATAGACTTGAGTGAAAAGTGCAAGGAGGAGGGTGCCTTCAGCGACGTAGAAGATAGAATGGCAGAACTTTTTAATGATAGCTCTAAAATGGAAGAAGTTCATAGCTCTTTGGAGGCATTTAAACACGATCAAACAACACTAGAACTTAAAGATGTTCTGGAAACATGTGGGATTGCCCCTGAATCTGAAACAGTGGGTGTTCCGTCGGAAGAACTTCTTCCTGAGAATAATGTGAGTGGAAATCCGGGAGTTATCTATGTTGACGAAGCCGGTGAAGTCATTCCTGAGTCTCAATTAGAGTTTCTAAGTAGTGGAACTGAAGGGTATACATTTATCGAAATGACTGATGAAAATGCACCTCCAAGTGAAGAAAGTGGTTTTTATTTGGTCCAAAAAGGAGATGATAATAAACTTGTGGAGTCTGGCTATCAAGAAGAATCCCCAGTTGATGAGGACGTGGGACCAATTGAAGAAGGAAAACAACATATTAAAGAGGAAGTAATGTTTGAGTCTAGTAGCTTTCAATGTGAAATATGTGGCTTAGGTTTTGTTTCTGAGAGTGACTGTACAAGACATGTGGAGATGCATCAACGGGTGGAGAGTGCCCCTACAAAATAGTACTGTTTTATTGATTTCCACTTGTGAAAACCTTTACTTTTGTACAGCTAAATTATGAAAATGTTAATCTTATAACGAACATTTCATTCAACATTAAATTTGTATGTATTCCTTTGTAATTAACCGTACAGAATATAAAGTAAATGCCGTTTAAATGTGTTTCTTGTCGAAGGTGCATGTAGTTAAAACTTTAACCATGGATTTTGCGGTCAGTAAACGTCCTGAAAAATTTCCAGGATTTTTTTCTGGGGGGGGGGGGGTACAAAAGTATTTTCTCGGGAGTGGGGGGTTACAAAAAAAACGCATTGAAAATATCTTGATATTCAGTTTTATTACGTTTTTACGAGTCGGACAAAATCTTGGCGGTGGGTGGGGTCAAACCCCCTAAACCCCTGGATACAGCTTTGGGATCTGATGTTTAAAAAAATACATTTTTCGATCAATATATCCTTATGCAACAACTCTTTCAATGTCCAGAAGATCCTTCCTAAGAGAGAGATATTGATCCTTTTTGCATGCAAGTCTATTTTGAAATCAATTGGAGGAAAGGGCATGTCTGCGCTGGGAAGGAGGGGGAACCCCTTTCTCCGCCTCAAGATTTATTAGAAGGACTTACCCCAAAAAATTAGAAAATGTGGCCTCAACTGAATCCTTTGTTTCTTTAACTTCCCCCCCTTCCCTGAGGAAGCTTTGAACCATCTTTTCCTACGAATTGAATATTTTTCCACCTGTGGGTGAAGATGTAGAGAGAAGGCAAATTTAGCGGTTCCAGACTAAGTACTCAAGTTTCTTACCTTTTCCAGCATACCCGTCTTGACTAGGGCTGAAATTGGTCAGCTACAAGGAGTCTGTAGGACAACAGGTATAAAAAGATATTTCAAGCCGTAACGTATACTATTTTGCGAGGGCCGAAGATTTTGTCAGGTTGTACTCCCTTGTGATGATTGGAAGTAAACTGGACCCTGGTTGTAAAAGTATTCAGGGAAAATAATGGCTTCAATTACCTGTTTGACCTCCTAATGTGATTGGCTAAGTGTTACTGACCCTTACCAATTAAATAAAGTAAGATTGTTTTCGGTTGACTATTAAGAGACAAGTTTATGTTTGTTATAGGGACTTTCTACTCTTAGCAAATGAAGGTAGTTACTTACGCGCTGTATGAAATTCCTCTGCTTGCTGGACAAATTAGACTTCAGCGCATAAAAAGAAGAGAATGCAACACCTTCTATTAATGAACAGTCCATGTTCGTACTTGTTATTTTAACGCCTTTGCAGTCCATTAAGAGTCTCAGATAAAAAAAAAAAAAAATTGTATACTTCACTTATTACCGTCTTAACAGTTGTCTTTTTCCTATTAGAGGTCATATATTATGAGACTGCTTTGACATATTCATACTTGGAAAATAAAAAATGGATATTACATAGAAAGGTATGTAGAAACTTTTATATGCGTAATTTTTTGAGACTTCATTTATTATGCATAGTTATATTGTTTTTGATTTTTGATGTTTCGAAAGTTTAACCTGGTATCCAGCACAGAATTCATATTCGTTCGTTCTGAAATTTCTAGATTAAAGTTATATTTATTACTTTACGTATTTTCTAAAAGGCTCCAAGTGTGAAAATACAAAATTCGGTGAGTGGTTACACCTAAAAACAGAAACATTGGTTTTTTGACAATTATTGCCAATACAGAAAGCATTGACTTTCATTGTCAAATTTATGCTAAATAATATACAAAGAGTGAAGAATTATACAAAAAACTAGCGAAAATCTTAGCGTTTTTGTCCTAAGTAGCTCTTTTGTTTCAAATTAACTAATTTTTTTGTTTGCAAGAGCCTAGCCAGATGTGGATCACATCCAACTATAGAAAATGCATTTGTTATATTATATATGGTATTTCTTATAAAATTGGAGAACCAAGTTTACACCCACAAACAGGAAGGGGGAAAAGCGAGATTTAAGGGGATTGGGAGAGAGGCTCCTGAATGATTCATAGTGATTTTTTTATTGATCCAACGGCCAGGTCTTGAAAGAACTTTTTTACATCATACACAGGGTTGCCAACTGGACATATTTTATGTCCAAAGGACATATTTCTATGTGCCTGGACATAATGACATAATAGGGCAAAAAATGGACACATTTGGGACATAAAGTGGACACATTTTCCAAATTTATGACGTAAAACAAATTACTTTCATAAAAAAATGTCACTCATCACCAAATGAGTGCTAAACTTTTATCTACTTATTTTTTAAGCTCTGTATTTATTTTCCGGGGTTGCTTGATCTTCCCTGAAGCAAACTTTCTGAAAATGCCTTCAAAATTCTTTCACCTATAAATGGTGTTATTAGCCCTGATTTTTACTTCCGGCTTCCGAACGTCACACAAAAAGCTCAATGAAAAGTTAACAAAATGAAACCTTTCGATTGTTGATGGTCTGAAATCAAAACTAAACCCAAGTTGTCAAAAACCCGGGGTGAATTCCTTCAGTTTGAAAATTTTCATCACGAGAAAGGAGCTGAGAGAAATTTAAGTAAGTAAAAATATAATGTTAGGTGATATAGCTCAATTGTATATATATATATATATATATATATATATATATATATATATATATATATATATATATATATATATATATATATATATATATATATATATATATATATATATATATAGTATATATATATATATATATAGGTAAATTTTTCGCAAATCATATTATTGAATTACGAATAAAGTAAACATACCACTCGATGCCTTTTTTATGTTCTTTCCAAATATAATAAATCATTTTTGTCGGAAATGAATTTTACTCCCATCCCTATCAATACGAATTCAGGGCATATATTTGCACATTGCGGGGGGGGGGGTAAAGTTTAAACTTACCTCCCATTTACACCAGAAATAAAATTTACACCCACCTCCCCCACCCTAATGTGCAAATATATACCCTGAGTCGGTATATATAGAGGTGGGGGTAAAATTCATATCCGACAAAAATGATTCTTCTATTCGGAAAGAGCATAAAAAAGGCATCGAGTGGTATGTTTACTTTATTCGTATATCAATAATATGAACTGCGAAAAATTTAGCCTACCGAAAGGTCTCCATGTCTGGTTTCGTTATACAGTATATAGTGGTGGGTACTGTATAATGCATAAGTACCTATATATACATATAGTAGTAAATATATATAGTATACATAAATACTGTATATATTTATTTAGTTTATAATACTATAAAGTAATATATAGTATAAGCCTAAAATTGGGGCTATTGAAGAGGAGATATGTTAATAAGACAGTTCCTATTTTTATAATATGCAAAAATTGTAGTTATCAAACATTGAAATCGATTTCGCTATACTTACCTCCCAGCGCCTCTAATATGCAGACGTATAGATAGACGAATTGTATTATTCCCACATGTTTCCCCGTTTTTTGCTTTCGTCAGCATTTATTTGATTTACGGTTATACCAGTTCAAAAAAGAGTGATGCATGGCAAAATGGATAGAAAATAATGAATTTTTACTATATTTTTGCACATTAAGGAGGGAAAGCATAGTGGAATCACTTTAAAACTATATATATATATATATATATATATATATATATATATATATATATATATATATATATATATATATATATATATATATATATATATATATATATATATATATTTGAGGAGGGGACAGCCCTTTTCATATACGGAATAATCTCTGTTCGTTTTAATTTTTAATATCGCTCCTTAATTTCAGTTAAAAAAAAAACTTGTTTTTTTATTTAATTTCTGAATGTTTTTGAATTAATGCAGGTTTGATTTTTGCTCACTGTACATGAATAATTAAAACGAAATTTGCGTATTAATTTTACTTTTTTGGCTAAATGGCTTTTGCATACTTTTGATCTGACGTATCTTACGAATTAATTTATGTAACCCCTAGTCAATGCCTCGCTCTTTACGCCAAGTTCAAATTTTCTTCCAGTTTTCTAAGAATGGCCCCTTAATCACAAATGTCGTTAATTAGAATAAATAGCTCTGTTGAAACTAAAAAAAAAAAAAAAAAAAAATAGCGCAAAGAGCGAGGTAATGACTAAGGGGCAAACCCAATTATGTGCGTATTAATTTCTGTTTGTTTTAAGTTTTGGTGTTGCTCCTTACTTTCAGTTGAAAAATTTTTATTTAATTTCTTATTGTTTTTTAAATAATACTCGGAAATCTGCCACCTCGATCATAGCAATGTCCCTTCTCCCACGGAAAGATCCTCCCCCGTAAAACCCGCCCCCCCCCCCCAACCACCAGTAAAAAATTGCCCTGAAAACTTCTGTATACTTCCCAATAACCAATAGTATATGTAAACATTGGACATAGTTCAAAACTTACAGACCATCCCCCGGAGACTGTGGGTGTCATCCTCAAAGACATAGTTATTGTATTTTTCGAACATGCTGAACAAAATGGCTATCTAAAAATTATGATCTGGTGACTTTGGGAAAATGTGAGCGTGAGAGGGGACTTAGTTGCCCTCCATTCTTTTTGGTCACTGAAAAAGGGCATTAGAACTTTTAATTTCCGTTCTGAATAAGCAAATTCATCAGTTCTTTGGTCTGCCCTAAGAAAATGTAAGGATACCAAGAACAAAGAAAAAAACAAGGATCTTTACGGTTTTATCCTAACATTATGTGACCTGCCACACTCTTCAGCAGCTGCTGAAAGACAGTTTATGCTACGTGGTAACATCAAAACCAAATTACGAAATGGCCTTCTAATGCAAACGACTAGTTGTTTAATGCATGTCATGCAACTAATTTGGCGTTCCGGAACTTTGCTGGAATCCTGGATTATACATTTTGAAATACGCAAGAAATACTCCGATTGACAAATAGCTAGCAAAGGAAAAAATAAGGCTGACACTCATGCTGAACATAATTTTCAAGATGAATTCTCGCTAGAAGACTAATCTTAAGCTCCCGCAAATTATTTTTAGTGTTTACTTGTTTTTATAAATTTTGTGCTTTTATTAATTGTTTTTTTTTTTCGTTTTCAATATATTTGATGTTGACTGGCCGCTTTGAAAGATGTTTCCAAAGCGTCTTTTGGTCAATATCCAATTGAAAAGAAAAATAACCTCTGGGTTCTAAGATTTCAAGATGGACATATTTTGGACATATTTAAGAGGAAATATGGACATATTTTGGCTAAAAATGACATAATTTTGGATACTCAGGGGACATATTTATGGACCGAAAAGTTGGCAACCCTGATCATACACCACCCCAATCTTATTAAGGACAGCCTGGAATATCCATTCGACTAAACGTTGTGAGTATTTCCATTTTACCTTAAATGGTTAATCTGTACAATCCCGACTCGTTGATGTACTTTCACAGACGAAAACGATTAAGAAAAAAAAAAGCTAACGATTTTGGCGATCAGTAATGATTGTGCATTATTGGTGGCATTGTCAATAAAAAAGAAATTATGATTTTACTTTGTTTTATATTTTCACCAACAAAAGTGCATAATCAAAACGTCGACAAACTTTAAAGTATCAAGGATACTAAATATGTAATCTGATTGTTTAAATTGGCTAAGCGGGAACTCTCAGCCACAAACGTCTTAAAAAATTAGGAAACTCAATTTCTAATGAAAAAGACCTCCATGTGTAATTATGTAGTTTTACACCTAGATGGCACCAAAATTTGAAAATAAGCAATGTGTATGAAAAATCAGTGGGAAAAAATTGCAAAAAATGTATCGTCATAGAGCTCTAGAAACTGTAACTTTTCTGATTGCTATAGCAAAAGACAAATCCTGCCATAAATCTAAGCTGTGGATTAATATGGATATTAAGATTAAACACTTCAAATTATTAGGTAGATGACAAAAGCATATTTATAGAAAGAAACGTTAGGCTATGTCTATCCCTTGAGTTGACTAGTCAAATATAAATGGAATCCTTACTTTCTTCTGGTTCAAACAATATCACTCGTATTACTTAATTTCTAAATTTCCCCACTAGCCTATATCTATACAGCAGCTCTATTGAACATAACAGTTATACCAATCTATTGATTGTTGTATTGCTCAGCGATCACCTGCACATAAATTGGGCGTTACAATCCTTTGGTTGGGCTTCTTTGTAAACAAGAAAAGTTTCCGCTTGTTTCAATTTACGATCCAGTGTGGCAACAAGGGAAAGAGCTTACAGAACAAAAAAATCTTAGTAACTCTGACTGCAACAGAAAAATCGTATGAAATCCCGGTTGTCAGGTACGAACAGACTCAAGATAGAGCCAAGAGGCAAAAAAATGTTTCTATTTTGATGTCCTTGGTACTGAAAAACAAATTTTGCATGCCTGAAACTATTGGTAAACGATGAAAAGTAACAACTGAAACAAAACACTAAGTGCAAAAGCTATAATGAAAAATATAGGAAACTATTAAGAAAGAATAACTGTTCTTCTTTCTTAATGGTTTCCTACATTTTTATTATAGCTTTTGCATTTGGTGTTTTGTTTCAGTTATTACTTTGTATTGTTAACCAATCGTTTCAGGTATGTAAAAAAAATTCAGTACCAAGCACGTCAAAATAATAATCGGGTAAGGCAAAATAACCCAAAGCAGGAGAATATTGGGGGAACCTTGCTGTTCGGTATTGAGATCATAACCTCGACTACCATATCAGCTGTATATTTTGTCCTCCTCCAGGTTACGGGTGCTTAACTCAGTAAGAGAGTCCAAGTCGTGTCTTCTTTCCCGTGGAAAGATCACATTTTTCAGATTCCTCGGTACAAAACGGCTAATTTTGACACTGCCTAGTTTATATCATCAAGGAGGCACACTTGTGCCTCTTTAAAGAGGCGACCCACCACAATGTTAAGTAATTTCCTAGAGGTCGCAGAGAGACGGCGGTGATTGCATTTTGTAGCCGAAACTCAAACTAAGAAACGCGCAAAATTTCATCCTCCTCCGAATCTATCTTCACGGGGTAAACTGGGCCGGACATTTGAACCCTCACACCTCAGCCCCCCTTTAATGTTGTCCGATTAGGCTGAAATTTAGAGGATAAGCTTTCCTGGGGCCTGGAAGCTTATCCTCGAAATTTCAGCTCAATCTGATCACTCCTTCCGATCACTTTTTATTGTTAAAAAAAAAGAGTTGTGAGAAAGTCAAACTTTAGCGTAAAGAGCGAGGCGTTGAGGAGGGCACAGCCCCTTTCATATACGGAATAATTTCGGTTCGTTTTAAGTTTTAATGTCGCTCCTTACTTTCAGTTTAAAAAAACTTTTTTTTTTATATTTAAAGGCTGCGAAAGCGGGGGTTTGGGGGGCGACAGCCCCCCAACTGTACCTCCTAATCCCTGTACGTTTTAAGGTTCGAACTTGTGACTCAGCCTCTTTAACTCTTTAGAAAACGTAGTTTTTTTCAAATAATGGATTAAGATAAAGACAAGCATAGGCGTTTAAATTGAATCACGGCTTCAAGGGACTGGATAGAGAGTAAGTCGCATTATTTCAAAACCTGTTTTTTATACTTGCGAATAATTGTATTGTGGGAGCAACACTTTGGTTTTGCCCTGTTTTTTTTTTTATCTCTATTTCTATACTGTCGATTTTAGTAAATTACTAGAAATTAGTAAGGGTTTTACCTCTTCGACTTTTAAAAACTGCCTAATTCAAGGGAATCCTGCTGGAATAGCTCATGTCAAGGCATTCCTGCCTCGATATATCTAGCAGATGTATTCTAGACTACCACTTCAGTAGAGTAGTAGGTTCCATTTTTGGGCCTTTATGTTCCTTCCTATGATATTATAGTGCTTTATGTTCTGTCCTGGTATATTCTAAGGGCCTTTATGTTCCTTCTTGTGATACTATGGGGCTTTGTGATCCTTCCCGTACTATTATGAGAGTTTACGTTCCTTCCTATACTATTTGGGGACTTTAAAATCATTCCTCTTCTGTTTTGCGCCTTTACTGTCCTTCCTATGCTATTTGGGGCCTTTACAGTCCTTCCTATGTCATTTGGGGCCTTCCTATGCTATTTTCAAAGAGAGTGAGTATCCTCTCACATGGCCTTATACTTCTACGAGACATATAGGTAAACATTTCTATAGGGCATATGCACCTTTTCAAAGAGATTCAGAGCGATAGACATTTGCAAAAAAGGGGTAATTAGTGATTGGATAATTTTTTAACGTGAAATCTCTGAATAAAATATTTTTGGAGCATGTACTTGACGATGGATAAAAGGTTTAAGGTGATTAGCAATAACGAGCAAGGATCCCTCCACTGGTTCCTGGCAGTAGGCTACGCATATCAAATTGCTGTACTGTGGGTTAGGTAACATGATTAAACACGCTTTTACAATCGGAATTCATTGATTGACCTTTGCAAAAAAGGGGTAATTAGTGATTTGATAATTTTTTAACGTGAAGGGTCAATTTTGGAGGGAAAACAAAAAATGTTCAGAATTAAAAATAAATAGGATCTGCCTCAAGGGCAAGGCTCAGAGGCCCTTCGTTCTCACATTTCTGAGGGCAGGGGGGGTCAATTTTGGAGGGAAAATCAAAAATACTCAGAATCGAAGATAAATGGGATCTGCCTCAAGGGGAAGGCTCAGACGCCCTTCGTCCCCCCATTTCTGAGGGCAGGGAGGGGGGGTCAATTTTGGAGGGAAAATCAAAAATTATCAGAATCGAAAATAAAGCGTGATCTGCCTCACGGGCACGGCTCAGTGTCCTTTTGTTCCCCAGTGGTGAGGGCAGGGGAGGGGGGGGTCAATTTTTACGGAGTGACATCCGAATATACACAGACATAAAAATAAATTGGCTATGCAACAAGAGACAGGCTCAGAGGCCATTTGGTCCCCCATTTATGAGGGCAGGGGAGGGGGGGGGGTCAATTTTGGAGGGAAAATCAAAAATGCTCAGAATCAAAAATAAAGCATTATCTGCCTCAAGGGGAAGGCGCAGCGGCCCTGCGGTCCCTCTTGTGTGAGGGCAGGGGAGGGGGGGGTCACGTTTGGAAGGCAAATCCAAAATGCTCAGAATCCAAAATAAAGCGTGATCTGCCTCAAGGGCAAGGCTCAGAGGCCCTTCGTTCCCCCATTTCTGAGGGCAGGGGAGGGGGGGGGGTCAATTTTGGAGGGAAAATAAAAAAATGCTCAGAATCAAAAATAAATGGGATCTGCCTCAAGGGGAAGGCTCAGAGGCCCATCGTTTCCCCATTTCTGAGGGCAGGGGAGGGGGAGGGGTCAATTTTGGAGGGAAAATTAAAAATGCTCAGAATCGAAAATAAAGCGTGATCTGCCTCAAGGGGAAGGCTCAGAGGCCCTTCGTTCCCCCATTTCTGAGGGTAGGGGAGGGGGGGGGTTCAATTTTGGAGGGAAAATAAAAATGCTCAGAATCGAAAATAAATGGGATCTGCCTCAAGGGCAAGGCTCAGAGGCCCTTCGTTCCCCCATTTCTGAGGGCAGGGGAGGGGGGGGGGTCAATTTTGGAGGGAAAACTAAAAATACTCAGAAAGTTCATTTTGAATTTCTTTCATTAAAATGCAAGAGTTGGAATATTTCAGTAGTGTTTTGTTGTGCTTTACCTTGTCACAGTTACATTCTGTTGATTTTCATAGTTAATTTTTTATTTCTTTCATTGAAATGCAAGAGTTGGATTATTTTAGTAGTGTTTTGTTGTGCTTTACCTTGTCATATTTACATTCTCTCAATATTTCAAAGTTTATTTTGTATTTCTTTCGTTGAAATTCAAGAGTTGAAATATTTATATAGTGTATTGTAGTGCTTTACCTTGTCACAGGTACATTCTCTTGTTTTTTAGATGTTCATTTTGCATTTATGTAGTGAAATTCAAGAGTTTGAATATTTTAGTAGTGTTTGTTGTGCTTTACCTTGTCACAGTTACATTCTGTTGGTTTTCATAGTTCATTTTGAATTTCTTTCATTGAAATGCAAGAGTTGGAATATTTCAGTAGTGTTTTGTTGTGCTTTACCTTGTCACAGTTACATTCTCTTAATTTTTCAAAGTTCATTTTGAATTTCTTTCGTGAAATGCAAGAATTGGAATATTTCAGTAGTGTCTTGTCGTGGTTTACCTTGTCACAGCTACATGCTGATGATTTTTCCAAGTTCATTTTGAATTTCTGTCGTGAAATGCAAGAGTTGGAATATTTCAGTAGTGGCTTGTTGTGCTTTACCTTGTCACAGTTACATTCTCTTGATTTTTCTAAATTCATTTTGAATTTCTGTCGTAAAATGCAAGAGTTGAAATATCTCAGTAGTGACTTGTTGTGCTTTACCTTGTCACAGTTACATTCTCTTAATTTTTCGATGTTCATTTTTAATTTCTGTCGTAAAACGCAAGAGTTGGAATATTTGAGTAGTGTTTTGTTTTGCTTTACCTTGTCAAAGTTACATTTTCTTGATTTTTCTAAGTTCATTTTGAATTTCTCTCGTGAAATGCAAGAATTGGAATATTTCAGTAGTGTCTTGTCGTGGTTTACCTTGTCACAGCTACATTATCATGATTTTTCAAATTTCATTTTGAATTTCTGTGGTGAAATGCAAGAGTTCGAATATTTCAGTAGTGACTTGTTGTGCTTTACCTTGTCACAGTTACATTCTCTTGATTTTTAGAAGTTCATTTTGAATTTCTTTCATTGAAATGCAAGAGTTGGAATATTTCAGTAGTGTTTTGTTGTGCTTTACCTTGTCGCATTTACATTCTGTTGATTTTCATAGTTCATTTTGAATTTCTTTCATTTAAATGCAAGAGTTGGAATATTTCATTAGTGTTTTGTTGTGCTTTACCTTGTCACAGTTACATTCTCTTTATTTTCAAAGTTCATTTTTAATTTCTTTAGTGAAATTCAAGAATTGGAATATTTCTGTAGTGTCTTGTCGTGGTTTACATTGTCACAGCTACATTCTAATGATTTTTCATAACTCATTTTGAATTTTTGTCTTGAAATACAAGAGTTGGAATATTTCTGTAGTGACTCTTTGTGCTGTACCCTATCATAGTTACAGTATATTTAATTTTTGAAGTTCATTTTGAATTTCTGTAGTGAAAAAAAAGAGTTGGAATTTTTAAGTAGTGATTTGTTGTGCTTTACCTTGTCCCAGTTACATTCTCTTAATTTTCAAAGTTCATTTTTAATTTCTTTCGTGAAATGCAAGAATTGGAATATTTCAGTAGTGTCTTTTCGTGGTTTACCTTGTCATGGCTACATTCTCATGATTTTTTATAGTTCATTTTGGATATCTGTCGTTGAAATTCTAGAGTTAGAATATATCAGTAGTGACTTCTTTTACTTTACCTTGTAACAGTTACATTCTCTTGATTTTTCGAAGCTCATTTTGAATTTCTGTCGTAAAATGCAACAGTTGGAATATTTCAGAAGTGTTTTGTTGTGCTTTACCTTGTCACAGTTACATTCTGTTGATTTTCATAGTTCATTTTGAATTTCTTTCATTGAAATGCAAGAGTTGGAATATTTCAGTAGTGTTTTGTTGTGCTTTACCTTGTCACAGTTACATTCTCTTAATTTTTCAAAGTTCATTTTGAATTTCTTTCGTGAAATGCAAGAATTGGAATATTTCAGTAGTGTCTTGTCGTGGTTTACCTTGTCACAGCTACATTCTCATGATTTTTCAAAGATCATTTTGAATTTCTTTCGTGAAATGCAAGAGTTGGAATATTTCATTAGTGACTTGGTGTGCTTTACCTTGTCACAGTTACATTCTCTTGATTTTTCGAAGTTCATTTTGAATTTCTGTCGTGAAATGCAAGAGTTGGAATATTTCAGTAGTGACTTGTTGTGCTTTACCTTGTCACAGTTACATTCTCTTGATTTTTCGAAGTTCATTTTGAATTTCTGTCGTAAAATGCAAGAGTTGGAATATTTCAGTAGTGCTTTGTTGTGCATTACCTTGACACAGTTATGTTCTTTTGATTTTAATAATTCCGTTTGAATTTCTTTCTTTTGAATGAAAGGTTTTTAATTATCCACTAGTGTTTTTTCGTTATTTAAATTGTCAAAGTTAAATTTTCTTAATTTTTCAAAGTTCATTTTGAATTTCTTTAGTGAAGTTATAGAATGGGACTATTTCAGTCGTGTCTTGTAATAGTTTACCTTCTCACAGATGCACTCTCATTATTTTTCAAAGTTCATTTTGGATTTCTTTCGTTGAAATGCACGAGTTGGAATATTTCAGTAGTGACTTGTTGTGCTTTACCTTGTCACAGTTACATCCTGTTGATTTTTCGAAGTTCAATTTAAATTTCTCTCGTGACATGCAAGAGTTGGAATATTTCAGTAGTGTTTTATTGGTCATTTACCGTGTCACAGTTAGATTCTGTTGATTTTCATTGTTCATTTTGAATTTCTTTCATTGAAATGCAAGAGTTGGAATTTTTCAGTTGTGTTTTGTTGTGCTTTACTTTGTCACAGTTACATTCTCTCAATTTTTCAAAGTTAATTTTGAATTTCTTTCGTGAAATGCAAGAATTGGAATATTTCAGTAGTTCCTTGTTGTGGTTTACCTTTTCACAGCTATATTCTCTTGATTTTTCAAAGTTCATCTTGAATTTATGTCGTGAAATGCAAGAGTTGGAATATTTCAGTACTGACTTGTTGTACTTTACCTTGTCACAGTTACATTCTCTTAATTTTTCAAAGTTCATTTTGAATTTCTGTCGTGAAATGCAAGACTTGGAATATTTCAGTAGTGTTTTGTTGTGATTCACCTTGTCACAGTTACATTCTGTTGATTTTCATAGTTCATTTTGAATTTCTTTCATTTAAATGCAAGAGTTGGAATATTTCAGTAGTGGCTTGTTGTGCTTTACCTTGTCACAGTTACATTCTCTTGCTTTTTCGAAGTTCATTTTGAATTTCTGTCGTAAAATGCAAGAGTTGGAATATCTCAGTAGTGACTTGTTGTGCTTTACCTTGTCACAGTTACATTCTCTTGATTTTTCGAAGTTCATTTTGAATTTCTTTCATGAAATGCAAGAGTTTGAATATTTCAGTAGTGTGTTGTTGGGCTTTACCTTGTCACAGTTACATTCTCTTTATTTTTCTAAGTTCATTTTGAATTTCTTTCGCAAGCTGCAAGAGTTGGAATAGTTCAGTTGGGTCTTGTCGTGGTTTACCTTGTCACAGCTACATTCTGATGATTTTTCAAAGTTCATTTTGAATTTCTGTCGTTGAAATGCAAGAGTTGGAATATTTCAGTAGTGACTTGTGGTGCTTTACATTCTCACAGTTACATTCTCTTAATTTTTCAAAGTTCATTTTGAATTTCTTTCATTGAAATGCATGAGTTGTAATATTTCAGTAGTGTTTGGCTGTGGTTTACCTTGTCACAGTTACATTCTGTTGATTTTCATAGATCATTTTGAATTTCTTTCATTGAAATGCAAGAGTTGGAATATTTCAGTAGTGTTTTGTTGTGCTTTACCTTGTCACAGTTACATTCTCTTAATTTTTCAAAGTTCATTTTGAATTTCTTTCGTGAAATGCAAGAATTGGAATATTTCTGTAGTGTCTTGTCGTGGTTTACCTTGTCACAGCTACATTCTCATGATTTTTCAAAGTTCATTTTGAATTTCTGTCGTGAAATGCAAGAGTT
>NC_142800.1:42669424-42724424 GCF_049724085.1 Artemia sp. Qi Xiang Cuo | reverse complement strand
AATGTCATCAGACCGAAATTTTATATCGATTATCGATATTGCAACCTATCTTAGTCGAAAAGGAAAGAACCAACCATAGAGATTCATTTTGACTTCGGCATTTTCATAAGTTATGCGAAAAAGATGCGAGTCTTTGATCTTGGGTAGCTATTAAGGATCTTTTTGTGTAACAAGCTCTGAACAGTTGTAGCAACAAAATATCTATTTTGACCTATATGGTTGTAAAGTTAAACAAAAGCTTCCAACTACCTTAACCACTCAGCCAACTGGTTGGTCAAGTGGTTAAAATCGTTTAACAACTCCTCTATCTTGCCGTTTTCTGAACATTGAGAAGTAGCCCTGAGCAAAAACGACGTTTTCGAGAACTAAAAAAGTGAGAAGACAAGGCCGATTGAAATAAATTCGCAGAGTTATACTCGATAGAAACTGGCGGCAAGCGTTTGCCAAAAAATCACAGCTTAAAGTATAGAATATAAATCTTATTCAAATAATAAATTGAATTGAAATAAATTAGAAACATTCCATCGCGGCTATAAATAAAATTGAGCCGCAACACAGCTTTTCTGCGAAACTCCTTTCTTTCTATGACAGCAGTGTAATAATAGCCATATGCACACGGCTACACGCCCCAGGGATTTACACGGAACACGCCAGCAGGGAATGGCCATTCACTTCTTTCTAGCCTTCTCAGCGGCCTTGGTGACTTTGCCACAAGCAGTAGGTGGGTCCTTGAAGCTGACGAACTTGAGGAAAAACTTCAACCGTAAGATAAAAGAAAAAGATGGATTCGATAGTTTTAGCTTGCCACAATGTTTAAGACTTAAGGTCCTATTCCTATTCGGTTGATAAATAGTGTTCGCACAGGGCACAAAAACATATAAGAAAAATCCCCAAGACGTTACCAAAGCTTAAAAGTAAAGTAAAAATTAAAAGCAGTCGTATTTATTAAAAAAAAAAGGAAAAGAAAATAAAGACATTTGGTTTTTGATTTGGAAATATGTCCAAAAAGGGTCCTTTTCTTAAAAGGCTGCCTTTTCTGACCCAATAGTGTCCCGGTGTCCCTGAGAGTGAAAAAGTGCCCAAAAGCCACTAAAAGTATCCATCAGGCATCCCAGGGGTTAACCACCTTTACAAAAATTAATTTCAATTTAAAATATTCTATATTGTTCGACAAATATTCGACATGTATATAATTTAACAAATATTGCATTGAGTTTCTCAAATCAAACCTTTTATTTTTTATCAGGGTTTTCAAAGTTAAAATTTGCCTTTAAAACGAATATTATTAGTACCTACATAATCTTTTTCAATATAAGTTACATCAAAATTCAACCAGAAAAAAGATTTTAAACGCATAAATCGCATATATTGAAAATATAAACGCCCAAACAAGGGTGCCAATTGAATTTTTTTCGGATCGAGAGAAACTGACATACAAGGAAAAAGGGGTTGGTGAAACCGCTGAATACCCCCGGAGGAGGGGGTATTCAACACCTGGGAGGGCTTTCATCCAACTTAGAGAATCAGACATTAAAGGAAAAAAGAGTTGACGAAAATGTTGAATACCCCTTAAGGAGGGAGTATTCAGAAATAGTTTTCAGTAAAGCACCAATGACGCAGTAGGTTTTAGGCTTCTGCAGTGAGGTGATATCCAAACTCTTGTTTGTAGTTATAATTATTTGATTCAAACTTGATTTTCATATTCAATTTAAGTTTCACTCGTTTTAAGATTTATTTATTCATTTACATTAATATATATTGTATGTTTGTTCACATTGATTGTTTATTTAATTTCTGTTCGTTTTAAGTTTCATTTATTGTTAGGAAGGAGAGCAGATGCCTAATAGGTGTTTGTTAATACCAAAACATTCTAACTCTCATTGGGCCTTCAGGTATAAACAGAATTAGTTCAAAGGGATGGGTGGGGATAAAGGGCGTGGGGGCGGTATTTGCCCTTTGATCGATTTTGACTCGTAAGAGCTGGACTAGAACTTCCAATTTCCAATCATATGAGCCCTCTCTGAAGTTTATACTAGAATCCCTTCCTGCCCCCGGGCCCTGGGGGGTTTTGTCGACGCCAGAGCTTTGTTACTTAACCTTTCAACTATTTTTAACAAAATTTTTATCTGATTCATTTAGGGCGTGGAGGAGGGGGGGGGCCTAGTTGCCCTCCAATCTCTTTTGAATCATGAAAATTGAACAAGAACTTTCAATTTCCAATCAAATGAGCCCTCTCTAAAGTTTATACAAGTGTCCCTTCCATAAAAAATAATATGAAGGATTCGGAGAATCCTTAAATTACAACCCTTGCCCTGAGGGCTGTGGGGGAGTTGTCATCCTCGAAGACCTAATTTCCAGACCTTAAAACTACGTTTAATAAAATGGCTGTCTAAAAATTTGGTATGGATGTGTTTGGGGAAAAGGTGGGCGTGAGAAGGGGGTTAGTTGCCCTCAAATCACTTTCGACTATTAAAAAGGGCACTAGCCCTTTGAATGTCCAATCAAATTAGCCTTTTTTGAAGTTTCCACGACACCGCCTTCTATAAAAACCTTATATGTCCCCAGGGTATAACTTAAAACCCTTGGCTTGGGGGTTGTGGGGGAGTGTCCTCCTCAAAAACATATTTTCTATCTGAAAATCAACTATGTTGAACAAAATGTCTATCTCAAAATTTTCATTGGCTGTGTTTGGGGGAATGATGGGCGGGGGGGGACTAGTTGCCCTCCAATCACTTTTGACTCTTAAAAAGGGCACTAGCCCTTTGAATTTCCAATCGAATGAGCCTTTTTTGAAGTTTCTACGACAACGCTTTCTACAAAAACCTTGTATGCCCCCAGGGCACAACTTAAAACCCTTGGCCTAAGGGTTGTGGGGGAGTGTCCTCCTCAAAAACATATTTTCTATCTGAAAATCAACTACGATGAACAAAATGGCTATCTTAAAATTTTGATTGGATGTGTTTGGAGGAATGATGGGCGGAGGGGGGCTAGTTGCCCTCCAATCACTGTCAACTATTAAAAAGGGCACTAGCCCTTTGAATTTCCAATTGAATGAGCCTTTTTTGAAGTTTCTACGACAAGACCTTCCACAAAAACCTTATATGCCCCCACGGCATACCTTAAAACCCTTGCCCTGAGGGTTGTGGGGGATTGTCCTCCTCAAAAACATTTTCTATCTGAAAATCAACTACGCTGAACCAAATGGCTATCTCAAAATTGTGATTGGATGTGTTTAATAGAATTATGGGCGTGGGGGAGGGCTAGTTGCCCTCCAATCACATCCGACTATTAAAGAGGGCACTATCCCTTTGAATTTCCAATCGAATGAGCCTTTTTTGAAGTTTCTACGACAACGCCTTCTTTAAAAACCTTACCCTGAAGGTCGTGGGGGAGTGTCCTCCTCAAATACGTATTTTCTATCTGGAAATCAACTACGCTGAACAAAATGGCTATCTCAAAATTTTGATTGGATGTGTTTGGGGAAATGATGGGCGTGGGGGGGTGCTAGTTGCATTCCAATCACTTTTGACTATTAAAAAGGGCACTAACCCTTTAATTTCCAATCGAATGAGCCTGTTTTGAAGTTTCTACGACAACGCCTTCTATAAAAATCATTTTCGACTATTAAAAAGGGTACTAGATCTCTCGATTTCCAATCGAATGAGCCCCCTTTGAAGTTTCTACGACGACCCCTTCCATCTGTAGTGCTTCTGCGAAAAAAAATAATAATAATAATAAAACATTGGAGCCGTATGGCCTTTACTATAGGCAACGCTACAGCGTTGCCTCTGGTAGGAAGGGGCCAGTCCTTGTAGTAGTATTAGCAGTATGTACAGAGTGCCTTTGGTTAGTTCAATATCCCCATCAACATACCTGAAAGTTCCATCGTAATATCAAAGCAGTTCACCAGGTATTCCTAATATGCCCTTTTGCAACTGCATACACATAGTGTTTTGACTTAGTTCAACTTCCCCAAAGTTTTCACCTTGATACCCTTAACTTTAGATGTGGTTGTAGACTTCTAGTAGTGGTAGTATGATGGAGGTTTTTCCTTTTGATTGGTTGAATATACCACTTATCGTATCCTATAAGTTTTGATGTAATGCCCTAAACCATTTCTGAAATATTGCTGGCATGCCCTTTTTACAAGCTACATGAACATAGTGTGTTTTGACTTAGCTAGACACTTCCCTTAAGATTCCAGAAGAACTTCACCTTAATACCCTTATCCTTTTTTTAAACCAAGGATCAAACATGCCCCCTGTGTAATTAGCATAATTTGCTATGTGGCAGTCTGCCACATAGCATCACGATCTTGAAATTTTGATTGGATGCCTTTAGGGGGAGGGCAATGAAAAGGGAATTGGGAGGAGCCTGGTGCCCTATAATCACTTTGTTTTATGTTTCCCCAGAAGACTTTTTTTTTACAATAAAACAGAGCTATTTATGAATGATCTTGACTGGCATTTATATTATAACTTAAAAAACCAAGAATTCCAACAAGATTGAACATGTAAAGATTCCAACTTATGTTTTACCTCATGATGTTGCCTCATATTTGTTGAATGCTGAAAAACTAAGTCTGGGGTTCAGTTGCACCAGGGTTCAGTTGCACGGGGGTTCAGTTACACAAAGGTTCAGTTGCACGGTGCTCAGCTGCATGGGGTTCGGTTACACATGACAATCAGAGAAATAATTTTTTTTGCATTGCAAATCTATTCAACCGATTTTTCAACTTTTCGTTTTCGCTGGGGTTCCTGGCTCAGTCCTCATGCCCTGTAAGTTTCAAACAAATCAGAGGCAAAATTTCTTGTTGTGGTATTTTCTTCTATTGCAGATCAATGCATCCATATTTTTGTCTTCATTGAGGTCTTCTTGTCTACTGAAGTCTTTCTCTATTAAATTTTTTAGAATTACCTATTTAACATTTACAAAGAATCAAATATATTAGCACTGGAATCTTTCATAAGGATTTTTTTTTAGGTATAACAAACTGTCAAGAGAAGTGAGGCAATTAGCTGAAGAAATTAAGAAACTGGATCCTAAAGATAAATTTACAAGTGAGTCAAGTGCTCAACTGCTGGAAAAACTGTAAGTTTTATTTTATATTAATATATATCTTCTTTGATTGCTCCCCCCCCCCCTAGGGTCTCCTTTTTCCTTTATGTGGTTTCTTTTTATTTAAGGGCTCTATCACAAGTGATAATATCCTGCTAGTCCTGGTTATTACATCACTTTTTTTTTTAATTATTTATTATACCTTCTTTTGAAGGCCTCAAGGAAAAGATTTACTGGGTTATCTCTGCTGGAAAGGCCATTCCTTGTGGTGGTGGATCGTCGGGCAAATTTCATTTTCCAGTATTCCTGGCGTAGTGTACCCTGCGAAAGTATAAGGGAGCGGTACTCTGGCGAGTTGATTGTAAAGGCTTTGCTCTGTCCAGAACGAGTTTCAATACCTCCTCAGATGAAGGGCAGTTTACGTATTCTTTGAACATCAACATAGACACCACGTCAAAACGATTCTGGGTCGACTGCAGGAGTTGGCATCAGAGTTGCTAATCATTACTGCGGGAACTGCTCGGTTTTGGACAGGTTAAAGAGGAAAGATGTGGCTAATTGGAGAACCAGAAAAGAGAGGACATACATATCTATGACTGATCTGCTGCATGACGCCAGTAGTGTCAAAATGGACTCGTCAGGGAGTAGGCTTTTGTATCTTAGGGTGACTCCTAGCTTCTGGGAATAGGAAATCTCACTTTGCTGAGGTATTTAGCCCACATTAGATCCGACAAAAATGGGCTCCAAGAAGGCTTAGTGTGTCTATTCTTGTTATTGCTTCTCCTTTGAAAATGGAAACAGGGTGATCCTTCACATTTCGTGCCTTTGAAATCAAGAGCTGTTTTGCTTTCCATGCATTGAAACTGACAAGTCACTCATCTGCCTGTATTTCAATTTTTTCCAAATCAGCCTGAGCTTTTTATGGGGCTTGCTGGGATCTTCTTCTTTCGCGAAGAAGATCTTTGTTGTCGTGTCATCAGCAAAGTGGTGAGGTTTTTTCACAAGGCTATGCCTTAGGTTGTTTATGAACACCAGGAAAAGAGTTGGCCCAAGAATATTTCCTTGTGGTACTCCAGCTAAAATCGGGTGTTCTCTTAAAATGAAGCCGTCAAGGACAACACATATTTATCGTTGACGAAGGAAGTCAGCAAGGGCCTCAAATGACCGACCATCAAATCCATAGACTTTTAGTTTGCATAAAAAACCCTTATGCCATACGTAATCCAAGGCTTTTGTAATGTCAAAGGAGAGAAGGCGAATGTCATGCCCCTGAAGCAGGAGCTCAACCCACTCACGGTACTGCGCAATTAGACAGTCTAGCGTAGACCATGAACTTATTACTTATTTATCAGAGTAGATATGATGCACACAAATGGAGATGCTCAGTGTCAGTGGCATGAAGAATCAGTAAAGGGTAATATTACAGAAGCAGTTTCTAGACAATGGGTGGGCAAACTTCATTTCTTTGGAGAGCCACGTACTGAATGCTAGCAGGGACTGCATTGCTATTGCAAAAGTACAAAACATTTTACAACTCAAAATGAAACAGTTTTTAAGCTGGAATAATATTTCACAGTGTATAATTATTGTTGACTATCATAATAAATTGTACAAGAAATAGATTTATTTTACTTACAGCCTGACTTCAAGACTAACGACGTAATAACTATAGATGCACAATATCAATACCTAGATTTTATTTTACAAAAATTGGCAATGTTTGTTGAAAAATTGTGAAAAATCGAGAAAAAAAGAGGACAGAATTTAAAAAAGAGCAGGAAGGTAAGATGCTAAGCTAGAGTTTATTACTTGTACACATTTTGACTGTGTCAGACAGCAATTAAGGGACTTAGCCAAGATCAATGTTTTTGCATCTCTTTCTCTCTTCCTGAGCCACTAACCCCAAATAAGTTCTATACACAAGGACTTTTTCAGGCATCTATGGTTAAAACTTTTGCATTTCAACCCTAGTATCACCTTGTTAGCATAACTTGAACTACCACCTTCAATGGGCAGCTGCAAGAGAAGGCTACTATGTTTTCACATGCTTAGAAACTTTAACTATGTGCTAGTCTGGACTGTTGTCTCTGTGACAATATTATTGGGAAAGCTGGGTTTGCTCGTATTTATAGTAGGCTACACTTTCTTCGTGAAGCACAATTATTTCATATTACTTGCGTAAATAATTGCTGAGTAAACTTCAGTTTTGGAAAAGCAGAAGCATGCTTAAGCAATGGCGCTTGCATTATATTAGGTATTTTCGAAGACCACACTGCCTTCCCATGACGTACAAATAACAGTTCAAATAGGGATAAATCCTTTTATAAGACAGCGAAAAACAATGACAAAAAAGCTCTTAATATTTCGATTACATATACAGTGACCGATCACATATATGTTCTGATTACGGTCACGGTATATGTGATCGAAACATTCCGAGTTTTTTGTTGATCAATCCTTTTGGTAACCTATAGGCATTGTGCCATTTTCACAAGCAGGATGCACTTAAACTCTTTTCATTTAGTTAAATAATTCTAGTTTTAAATAGTAAAAATAGCAGTAGGATTTGCAGTCACAGTCGAATCGCAGTAATAGTAGTAGTACTACAGTAGTAGTCTCAGTCATAATTAATCGTAGTTGCAATTGTGGACCTGAAAGTTTCAAGTTTATAGCGTTAGCCGTTCCTAAGATATTGCAGATACGCCTTTTCGATAACCTGGATGCACATTCAGGATTTTTTCTTTACATTTTGTACTTTACTGAAATAAATTCAAATGAATCTATTGAAAAAATGTCCATTGTCAGTTTAATATACATATCCTGATATTCATTTACTTAAAATCTTATTTTATTCCTTAAATTAATATTTTATTTCTTAAAGTTATAAAAGTAAAAACATTTAAAAGAATTTTTTTCAGTAAAGTACAAATTATATTCCGTTCTAGCTTTTAGAAAGCATAGGGTTTAGAACCCTACTCGGATTAATTTCTGATCGTTTTGAGTTTGACTTATTTTAATCTCTGTTTGTTTTGGGCTTCATTTATTTACTGATACTGATTTGTGTATGTTGTATGCTTGGTAGATTATTTTATTCTATTTTTTTTTAACTTTTGGTTTAACTGAGTTCTTTGCTTTTTTTAAAAAACTTGTGTGATGTTAACAGTTTTTTTGATTAATTTCTGGTCATTGTGTACTGACATTGTCTCTTTCAGAGAAAAATAATAAGCCTCTTTTACAGTCAAACTGGAATTCCTTTAATAAAAACCTTTAATACCCCCTGGACAAAACTTAAAACCCTTGTCCCTAATCTCTGGGTTTTGTTTCAACCCCAAAAGCCTTGTTATATGATATTTACGCTATTTTGGATAGAATGGCTGTCTCAAAATTTTCTATTAGACGCATTTCGGGACAATACGACGTGTGTGTAGGGTGGAGGGGGTAGCTGCCCTCTGATCACTTCGACTCTTAAAAAGAGCACTAGAGCGTAGTCATTACCAATCCAATGAGCCCCTTCCGAAGTTTATATGACCGCACTTTCTATAAACACCCTGTATGTCCCCAGGGAATAACTTACAACCCTTGCCCTTAGGACTGGGGAGATTTGTTATCCTCAAAGATATAATTTCCTTCCTGTCTGATGGGCTGAACAAAATGGCTATATCAAAATTTGCCCTCTGATCCCTTTCGACTAATAAAAAAGGTACTAGTCTGTCAATTTCCAATCGAATGAGCCCTTTATGAAGCTGCTACGACAAAACTTACTATAAAAACCTAATATGCTCCAAGGACATAACTTACGACCCTTGGCCTTAGGGCTATAGGGGTGAGTTGTAATCCTCAAAGACATGATTTCCAGACCCTTCTACAAAGTTGAACAAAGTGGCCATATCAAAATATTGATCAGAAATGTTTTGGGAAATAATAGGCGTGGGGGTAGGCGATTCTCCCTCCGATTACTTTCGACTATTAAAAAGGGCAATAGCCTTCTCAATTTCCAATCGAAAGAGCCCTTTTTTAAGTTTTACGACAACACCTTCTATAAAAACATTTAATGTCCCCAGGGCATAACTTACAACCTTAGCCCTGAGGGCTGCGAGGGGGTTGTCAAAACATAATTTCCGGACCGTTCAACTACGTCCAACAAAATGCCTTTATCAAAATGTTGATCCGAACTGTTTGACGAAATGATGGGCGTGAGGGGCATTCGCCCTCCAATCACTTTTGAATATTAATAAGGGCATGAGCCCTCTCAATTCCCAATTGAATGAGTCCTTTTTGAAGTTTCTACAACAACGCTGGCAAAGACCACATTGAACGACATGTTTATCTCAAAATTTTGATTGGATGTGTTTGGGGAAATGGTGGCCGTGAGAGGGGCGTTAGTTACCTTCCAATCACTTTCGACTATTAAAAAGAGCACTAGCCCTTTCGACTATTAAAAAGGTTCGAACACTGGAATGTTTTATTTTAGTTATGCTCTCTGTAACCTGTTTTATTTAAATTATATTAAAAAATAAACATGCCCAAAATAACCGTGAGAGGGGGGTTAGTTGCCCTCCAATCACTCCCGACTATTAAATAGGGCACTAGTCCTTCGAATTTCCAATCGAATGAGCCCTTTTTCTAGTTTCTACGACAAAGATTTTAATAAAAACCTTATATGCCCCCAGGGCATAACTTACAACCTTAGAACTGGGGGCTCTGAGGGGTTTGTCATCCTCAAATACATAATTTCCAGAACTATCAACTACGTTAAACAAAATGGTTATCTCAAAACTTGGATTGGATTTGTTTGAGGAAATGGTGGGCGTGAGAGGGGGGTTGGTTACCCTTCAATCACTTTCGACTATTAAAAAGGGTACTACCCTCTCAGTTTTCAATTAAATGAGCCCCTTTTGAAGTTTCCATGACAACGCTATCTATAAAGACCTTATATGCCCCCTCGGTATAACTTACAACCTTTGCCCTGGGGCTGTTTGGGGTTTGTCATCCTCAAAATCATAATTTTCAGAACTTTCAACTACGTTGAACAAAATGACTATATCAAAATTTTGATTGAATGTGTTTGGGTAAATGATAGGCGGGAGAGGGGGGTTTGTTGCTCTCCATTCAGTTTCAACTATAAAAAAGGTCACTAGCCCTTTCAATTTCCAATCAAATGAACACCTTTTGAAGTTTCTACGACAACTCTATCTATAAAGACCTTATATGCCCCTGGGCATAACTTACAACCTTTGCCCTGGGGGCTCTGGGGGGTTTGTCATCCTCAAATACAGAATTTTCAGGACTATCAACTACGTTGAACAAAATTGCTATCTCAAAACTTTGATTGAATGTGTTTGGGAAAATGGTAAACGTGAGAGGGGGGCTAGTTGCTCTCCATTCAGTTTCAACTATTAAAAAGGACACTAGCCCTTTCAATTTCCGATCAAATGAGCTCTTTTTGAAGTTTCTACAACACAACTTTCTATAAAACCTTATATGCCCAGAGAGCATAACTTACAACCCTTGCCCTGAGGGTTGTGGTGGGGAGAGTTGTCATCCTCAAAGATCTAATTTACAGAACTTTCAACTACGTTGAATAAAATTAATATCTCAAAATTTTGATTGGATGTGTTTGGGGAAACGATGGGCGTGAGAGGGGGGTTAGTTGCCCTTCAATCACTTTCGACTATTAAAAAGGGCACTAGCCCTTTCAATTTCCAGTCGAATTTGCCCTTTTGAAGTTTTTACGACAACGTTTTATAAAAACCTTATATGCCCCCAGGGCATAACTTACAACCCTTACCCTGGGGGCTGTAGGGAGGGGGGGGTTGTCATCCTCAAATACCTAATTTCCAGAAAGTTCAACTATGTTGAAAAAAATGGCTTAAAAATCTCAAAATTTTGATTGTATGCGTTTGGGGAAATGGTGGGCGTGAGGGGTTAGTTGTCCTCCAATTACTTTCGACTATTGAAAAGAGCACTAGCCATTTCAATTTCCAATCGAATGAGCTCTTTTTGAAGTTTCTACAACAACGCTTTCTATAAAAATCTTATATAACCCAAGGGCATAACTCACAACGCTTACCCTGAGGGATGTGGGTGGGGGTGTCATCCTTAAAGACCTAATTTCCAAAACTTTCAACTACGTTGAACAAAATGGCTATCTCAATATTTTGATTGGATTTGTTTGGGGAAATGGTAGGCGTGAGAGGGGGGATACTTGCCATCCAATCACTTTCGACTATTAAGAAGGGAACTAGCCGTTTCAATTTCCAATCGAATTATTTCTTTTTGAAGTTTCTACAACAACGCTTTCTATAATAAAAAAACCTTATATGCCCCAAGGGCATAAAAGGCTATCTCTAATTTTTGACTAGATGTGTTTGGGGAAATGGTGGGTGTGAGAGGAGGGTTAGTTATCCTCCAATCACTTCCTACTATTAAAAAGGGAACTAGCCCTTCCAATTTCCAATCGAATGAACCCTTTTTAAAGTTTCTACAACAACGCTGTCTATTAAAACCTTGTATGCCCCCAGGGCATAACTTACAACCCTTGCCCTGGCGGCTGTGAAGGGGTGGGAGGTTGTCATCCTTAAAGACCTAATTCCCAAAACTTTCAACTACGTTGAATAAAATGGCTATCTAAAAGTTTTGATTGAATGCGTTTGGGGAAATGGTGGGCGTGAGAGAGGGGTTAGTTGTCCTCCAATCACTCTTGACTATTAAAAAGGGCACTAGCCCCTTGAATTTCCAATCGAATGGTCCCTTTTTCTAGTTTCTACGACAACGCTTTCTATGAAAGCCTTATATACCCCCAGGGCATAACTTACAACCCTTACCCTTTGGGGGAGTGTCATCCTCAAAGATATAATTTCCGGAATTTTCAACTCGTACTTTGAACAAAATGCCTATTTCAAAATTTTGATTGGATGTGTTTGGATAAATGTTGGGTGTGGAAGGGGTGTTAGTTGCCTTCCAATCACTTTCAACTATTAAAAGGGCACTAGCCATTTCAATTTCCAATCGAATGAGCCCATTTTGAAGTTTCTTCGACAACGCTTTCTATAAAAAAAAACCTTGTATGCCCCAAGGACATAACTTAGAACCCTTGCCCTTAGGGTTGTGGGGGGGGTTGTCATCCTCAAAGACCTATTTTCCAAAACGTAAGACTCTGTGAACAAAATATCTATCTCTAAATGACGATGGAGAGTGTGGTCGAAAATGGATGCCGAAAGAGTGGGGTTAGCTGCCACTAATATACTTTTGACTGTGAAATATGATCTTGTACATTCGAATTTTTCGTCAACCGAGCCTTTTTTGAAGATTCTACGTCAATACCTTCTATAAAAACTTTTATACCCCCTAGAACAAAACGTTTAACCCTTGCCCTGAGGGCAGTGGGAGAGTTTCCTCCTCAGAAACACAATTTGAATGTTGATATCAACTACGCTGAACAAAATGGCTATCTCAAAATTTTGATTTGGTGTCTTTGGAGAAATGGTGGGTGTGGAAGGGGTGTTAGTTGCCTTCCAATTACTTTCGACTATTAAAAAGGGTACAAGCCACTCCAATTTCCAATCGAATGAGCCCTTTTCGAAGTTTCTATGACAACTCCTTTGATACGAAGCGCCCTGGTCTAAAGAAAAAGAAAATAATACATTGTGCCAACATCGTTCTTGACTTAGGCAGCGTAATCGCGATAAATCCTGCATGTAAACAATATGCAACTTGTATGGTTTAGAAATTTTTCCCTGGGGAGACAGCTAGCCTTTTGACCACTTGGAACAAAATGTCTTTTCCAAAATTTCGCTCAGTGTTGAGGGGAGGGGGCATCTAAATTGGCATGGGACACGGCATAAGAAAGGCTTTTATTTTGGACTTTCTGGGGAAAAAAATCTGGAATTTATAATGTCCGAGCAATTTAAAAAGTACCCAGTGGAATGTGACAAAATGACATACTGTATAAAAAATATGACATTACCTGAGCATTATGAATAATGCTGGAAATTGAGTAGGCAACTTGAGAAATTTTATCCATGCTTCAGAATTTGTATTCAAAGTTTCTTATTCATACATATACCAACAAAGTGTCAAATGTTAGAGTTTCAATTTGTTAGAGCAGTTTCTAATTTGGTGAGATTTCGAGTTACATAGCTTTTTCTTTTAGGACACTTGCACGTATCATATTTACAGCCTCATTCACTTTAGCCAACTATGACATTCTTGCATATTCTTTAGTGAAATCTCTGATTGAGGTATTTGTTCGGCAATGTATATATAAAATCTTCATTGCGTATTATAAATTGGTTGCTAGCATAGGTTGATTAATATTTCATTTTCCAAGCTTAATTTATAAAAATTGGTATCTGCTGTTTCAAGAAGAAATGTCAAAATATTTCTCCATCTATAAGACTTCTGATGACATGTGGGACTCGAACTCTGACTGAAATCAGAACCTAATTGTTAATGGAAATAAGAACCTGGTTCAAGTAACGAAGTTGAAGGTTGAACATATCTATTAACATAAGATAGTTCCTCCTTTCTGATTTGGATCTAGCTCCGCTAAAGAATTAGCTCTGCTGTCAATTAATTACAGTAACGAGAGAGATATAGCAATATTCACAATGACCGGGCAATGTAAAAAATTATCCTTTTTTGCGTTAACAATTTATACTTTTAGAAACTATTGGAAAAGACAAAAATCTGTGGACATTATTTGCAAGAGGAAAATCCCGGTAATGAGCCGAGAGAATTCGGCAAACTCGCTCATACAAGCTTGTCTTTGAAAGTAAGGACGATTTACAAGTAGCAATGAACAACCCTATAATTCTGGACTATGAGCGTTTCCGAATAGACATGTGTCGGTATTTGCCAATGAGGTGTTTTCAGTGCTGCCAAGAGTACGGTCACGCTACAAAGGACTGTAAAAACGCTACTCGCTGTTACCGTTGCAGTGGCAATCATGCGAACAATAAACATAAACATTTCAATACTGCGCTAAATTGTGCTCTCTGTAAGCACACAGACCATCCGTACTACAGTGTTAAGTGCCCCGTAGCCAGAAAGCTCATGGTGAAGCCATGATCAATTCTAAGCTAAAAGTTTCTTCGTGGAATCTGAACGGCGGTGTAGTCAATAGACTTCCACTGAAAGCTTGATGTCTTGCAATGAGGTTTTGTGTCTACAAGAACATTTCCTATCAGCCGACTCGCTTTCCCTGTTAAAAGTGAATGACAAAACTCGCCTTTTCGTGGTGCCAGCTAAGCATCCGGGCAGAAAAAGACCTTCCGGCGGATAGGCGATACTAATCAGTTCTCACCTTTCGGCATCATTATTTGTCGAGAACAAGTGTTTCCTTGGCATTAAAGATGCAAATCTGATAGTACATTGCTGCTACTTACCAACTGATTACAAGAACTTGGCTTCCGAAGAAAAGTTCACCCGTACAACAATAGAGCTTGCTAAATCTTTGCAGGGGTGTGCCTATGCATCTCATCGTGTTATCCTCGCCGGGGACGTGAACTGCGACCTTTCAGTGCCAGATCACTCAGGATCTCAAATACTTCTGTCTGCTCTGTCCAATCTGCATGTTGTCCCAAATGACCGTTCTTATACGTATACCATAACTCCGGAGCGACAAGTTCGCTTGATTTCATGTTCTACTCGAACGGCGTGACTGCGAATGGCTCAAGCCATGTTGACTTTAGCATATCGGTATCAGATCATTTACCAATCTCCAACTCTCTTGTCATTGATAGTGTTCTCTTTAAAAAAGATAGAAAAGATACGGAAGTGGGAATTCAAATGTGATATAAAGCAGAGCTTGATGCCACATTCAACAAAATTAAGGTCCCTTTCCAACTGCAGCAACAATCCTCAGACCTCATCGAGTCGGAGAAAAAAAATCTAATCAACATTTACTGTAGTGAAATCACACATGCAATGTGTTTTGCTGAGCGTTGTGTCGTTCCTGTACGTAAAGTTCGTTCGGGTGCAGAAACACCTGGCTGGTCGATAAATCCGGCTTTACAGCAAAGTTGCAAATCTTCAAAGTTTTGGCACCAAATATGGAAGGATTGCGACCTGCCGAAATCTGCTGCCGTTATGACATACGGTTATATACCAAACGTCGTTTTTCTAAATGTCTTGCCAATCACAAAGACTGAGATTATTGACTGCAGGAGCGAGCGTCTTGCAACTAACCCAAATGAAATTTGGAGATTCATTGGGGGAAATAAGTCAAAAGGTGTCGCTTCAGAGCTTCCAAGTGAGAGTGACTGGATCAACTATTTCACCAGTGAATTTTCTTCATCGGATCCAGTGTTAGAAACCCGCTATGAATCACTACTAGTGGATAGTCTAGTTGATACTGAATCAGATATTGGTTTTGTAGTTACGGCCTCTGATATTTATAGTGCTATTATTGACCTCGATAAAAGTGGTTTTCATTTATTACATTCAAGTGGTAAGCTGCTTCAGCATCTACATTTGTTTTGCCAAATCATTTTTAATTCTGGTATTGTCCCCGATTATTTTTGTGTTGGTACATTGACTCCTGTTCTGAAAAAAGATAAAGATAGCCGGCAAGGTTGTTCCTATAGGCCTATAACAGTTTCTTCTGTTCTATGTAAATTGCTGGAGTTACTAGTGATTAAGGTCGTAAATAAGACTTGTTCAACTCCGGACAACCAATTTGGACTTAAGGAAGGATATAGTCGGGAACACGTGCATTATATACTTCCCAACGTTCTGATAGGTATAGAGAATAGTGGCGAGTTTCTCGTCCTTGCTACTCATTATGTCTCTCGTGCTTTCGATTCTAGTGTGCATTCTCATTTGCTGCATAGTGCGCAGCAGCGAAGTCTCAATCGTTCAGTTGTGCGGTTATTTAAAAATCTGAATGCAAGATTATGTGTTATCGTGAAGGTACCCACTCGTCATGGTTATGTAATGTGTAAAGCTGTAATTCGAGTTTGGAAAGGAATCCGCCAGGGTGGTGTAACTTAGCCACCATTGTATAATAATAGTGTGGCTGCACCCCTGAAAAAGGCTAGAATTAGTTTTGTTTTTAAAGGTTTGGACTTTTCCATACTCAATTAAGCTGACGACATCCTGCATTTAAGTAGAACTGTATCGTCTGTTGATGAGAATTTTTCTGTGCTTAAGGGCTAGGCACACGTAGCTGATTTCGGGAACCGATTTCAGCAAGGGTGTATTCCACGTCGAGTGATTATAATTAATGATGCTATGAGGCGGGGCTTAGTGACGTTTTTCGGTGATTAATCATTATTAATTACGTTCTAGACAAGGAATGTACTAGGGCTTTAGAGCTTTAGGCATTTAATTAATCGTATTTAATGATTATCGTAAATTAAGCGTAAACTAATTGTAATTAATGATGATTAACCACCGAAAAACGTCAGGGGGGGGGGGGGGTTTGCACCTAGTCATTATATCATGTACTTAATTATGTATGTAATAATTTCTGTTCGTTTTATGATTTGATGTTGCTTCTTACTTTCAATTGAATTTTTTTTTTCTGATGTTTTTTTTTAAATATTGCTGGGAAATCTGGCGCCCCCTTCATAGCAATCTCCCTTCACCCATGAACACTTCCTCCATGGAAAGATCTTCCCATGTTAACCTTCACCCAACCCCCCCCCCTTAACTACCAAAAAAATCCCCCTGAAAACTTTTGTATACTTCCCAATAACAAATACTATATGTAAACATTGGCCAAAGTTCATAACTTGCAGACCTTCCTTCGGGGACTCTGGGGGATTAAGTCATCCTCAAAGACATAGTTATTGTTTTTTTCGACCGTGCTGATGAAAATTGCTATCTCAAAATTTTGATAGGGGGACTTGGGGAAAAAATGAGCGTGGGAGGGCGCCTAGTTGTCCTTCGTTTTTTGGTCACTTAAAAAGGGCACTAGAACTTTTAATTTCCGTTCGAATGACCCCTTCCGCAATATTCTAGGACTACTGGGTCGATACGATCACCCCTGGGGGAAAAGACAAACAAAAAAACAACAACAAATAAACACGGATCCGTGATCTTTCTTCTGGCAAAAAATACAAAATTCCACATTTTTACAGATGAAAGCTTAAAACTGCTATGGTTTTCTGATACGTTGAATCTGATGGTGTGATTTTCACACCATCAGATGACTTTTAGGGGATGTTTCCCCCTTTTTTCGTAAATAAGGCAAATTTTCTCAGGCGCGTAACTTTTGATGGGTAATACTAAACTTGATAAAACTTCTATACATATGAAATCAGCATAAAAATCTGACTTTTTTGATGTATCTATCAGTATCAAAATTCCGTTTTTTAGAGTTTCAGTTACTATTGAGCCGGGTCGCTCCTTACAGTTCGTTACCACGAACTGTTTGATTGATTATTACAAATATACTGATACCAAAACACTGTTAGAGTGTTTTGACTTTATTTACTTTTTTCATTTAAAAAAAAGTAGAAAAACTGTGAAGATTAGAGCCCAACTGACATTTTAGTCTTTTATATAAGGGCTATAAAGGGACAGCAACACTCAAATTATTTGTGGTATTTTTTGTAGGACACGGTGATACTTAACTTTAAAGGATTGTTTTAAGTTTAAGTTTTTTTTCCAATGTTACAATAACAAAAGAAAAATTGTTAAAGCCATGTTTTGTTTTCAGCATAGCGCTTATGACCCTTTATCTTTGGGGGGGTGTAGGGGAGTAGTACTTAGTTACATACTTAGACATAGGTCTTCCCACGCCGGCTGGTGTATTAGGTGGCAATGGTGCCTCTCCACAACGATCTCTCTTGTGCTTTTGACCGAAGTTCTTCGAGCGACGATCTGAATAGCGCAGCATCCTTCTCAAGGCATTCGCCTAGTGTTGTCTTCTGTCGCCCACACCTTCTGATGCCAGAAGGAACCCAACACCACACATCGTTGGGTAGGCGGCCCTCGCCCATCCGTACCATGTTACCCAAATAACGCCATTGGTTAGTCGTAATTCCATCGATCACAAGTAGCTGCTTTGTCTTTTCACAAATAAACATATTAGTGATCTTCTCAGTCCACTGGTTACCGAAGATGCGCCGAAGACAGATATTCTCAAAACCATGGACCATCCGAACATTAGTAAAGAGAGGACGTTACTGTTGAAGAGCCGGAGCTTGAGGAAGTATGCTACATTCCTCCACACATTTCTTAGTTTATGAAAGGCGCTTCCTGTGCATGCAGCGCGTGTGGTGATTTCCCGCTCAAGGCTTCCATCACATTTAATGAGACTACCAAGGTACTTGAACTCTTCAACCTCCTCTAATACATTGGATCCAACTTTGCGCGGTGGGACAGGTAGGGTACTGACGTTGTTTCAGATGACTTTTGTTTTCTATGTACTGATTGACAGACCAGCCTGCTCGGCCATGTGAGAGAACACAGTGTATATTCTTTTGTAGCTTCTCTCTTAAATGGGATAGGAGAGTTATATGATTGGCAATATCACCGTCACATAGTGTGCGGTTTTGGCTCAGCTGGATTCCACCTGTTAAGCTGCATATTCGAAGTATATAGTCAATGAGCATAGCATACAGCACTAGGGATAGGATACATCTTTGGTGGAAACCAGACTTCACACTGAACCATTCGGTAAGATCCCCATCATCAGTCCTTACAGCACATAACTGGTTCTCGCATAGTGTGACAATGGTCCGGACAGCTTTGTCGGGGAATCCATAATATCGTAGTATTCTCCATACTGAGTTTCTGTGGTCTGGGTCAAACGCCTTCAAACAGTCAATGAAGGCAGTAATAATCTCAGTCTGCCATTCATTTGATTATTCTATGAGTACTCTCAAACTGAATATCAAATCAGCAAACTAATCCCCCTGGTCGAAACTCATGCCGCTCATCTCTTAGTATTGCTTTGACTTTTGATTGATTGCGGTTCAGTACTACTTGGTAGAAAGTTTTACTCCCTACAGACTGTGGAGTGATACCTCGCCAGTTATTGCAGTCATTTGTTCTGCCTTTCTTAAAGAGCTGGACAATAATCCCTTTCTTCTAATCAATGGGAATATTTTTCCCATCGATTGTTTCTCGTAATATGTGTTCGTTTAAGGTGTGACTTTAATCATTCATTATGGTTTGTGCTTGTTTTTGGTGCCAAAGGGAGTCACTAGACTTTAAATATTTTTGATCAGCTGAAGTTACCAATCTTAGAAGATTGTCAGTCAGCTTACACTTAAAGGAGTTATGGAACTTCTAATATTTTCAATTAGCTCCTACCAAAAGGATTTATTGAACTTGGAAGGCTTTCGATCAGTCCTGACCAAAAAGAATTATCTACTTCACTTCCAAGCCCCGTCTATTTGCCTCTTTAAAATACTTTTATTCAGTTGAAATTTTATGAGCACTCAGCTGAGGTCAACAAACTTCCCTCAATAAGTTTATATTACTGACTTTTTTCGGTTGAGGTGGTAGAAGGCATTAAAATTGGAAAGTTATGGCTCTCCAGAACATGAGGTTGTTGAATTTCAGAAACCAAACAGGATGAGAGGCAACAGCTACTGTTATTTTACTCTTGGATATAGGATCTGTATATTGGATATAGGATCCAAAATCTGTTTCATCAGCCTAATTACTAGACAGACTGGAGAATATTCTGCAAAACTATGTAAATGGCTATAGTTACAATTTTGAGTGTCCGGGATTCGTCTGACCTCCTCAAGAGAAGAGTCGTATTATCGTCATAATTATCTGACATCCATGAATACCCATGCATTTAATAGAGATTTTCTGCAATGAATTTTTTTTTGCAACTTCAGAGCGTTTGTTTTAGCCGTCCTAGTTCAGTATTTGGCATGCTAAACTTGAAATCTTGTGTCTGTGAGGACAAGGGTTCGAGTTCTTGTGTTGCTGGTTATTTAGTTTGGAATGGGGGTCAGTAAGGTAAATAAGTAGGGTGTATAAAAATACAGGATGGCTGCCCTACAGCACCTCATTAAATTTCTTGACTAAAGAGCCGTGAAACGGAGATCACCAATGCTTGTTTGGGCTTTAAAGTCTATTGTAGCATCCTTTACCTTTTTTTACTAGAGGGCTCGTGTCCAATCTGATAGGCATCGTGATTTGTATTTCTCTGCACTGTGACGCATGGGTCAAAATTGCTGCAACACTTCAATGGGCCTTTATACCAATGGTGTAGTTACAACATGTATCGTTATTCAGATTAAGTAATATCAATATTTTCTTAATGACATGCATCTCGAAATTTAGCCACATATCAATGCCATTTATAACTCATGTTTCTTTATTGTAGTTATCAGCTTGGTTTAATACCGACCAAATGGGATCTTTCTCTTTCTGACAAGATAACTGCTTCAAGTTTTTGCCGAAGACGCCTTCCGGTCGTTATCACGAGACTTAAAATGGTGGATTCTATAAAGACTGCCACAACATTGGTTGAGCAAGGTCATATTCGGGTGGGCCCAGAAGTAATCAAAGATCCAGCATTCCTTGTTACAAGAAATTTAGAGGATTTTGTAACGTGGGTAGACTCGTCCAAGATAAAACAAAAAGTTATGGAGTACAATGAAGAGGTAAGCGCATGAGTATTTGCCTGAGTTACAAATGCCATTTTTTATGTGAAAATGACAACAAATAAAATCCATGTTAACTGTAATAAAATAAGCTGGATAAATTACTTCAGATATTGTAAGCTGGTTTTCCTAGGTGTTCTGTTTAGCTATTGTTTTTTTTTTACATTTTAGTTTTAAAAAAAATGGAACAAAGCTACCGATGAGAATATATTTTATTTTCTACAATAAAAGAGAGTACAACTAAGATGGGTACTGTCAGGAAGTGAAAGATCTCTAAAATAAATGATTTTTTTGTGATGTTTAAAAAAAAGAACAACACTGGTGGTGTTATATTATGTTTTCAGTATAAATGTAACTAGTAGTCAAAGAGCTCTTGTCGCGGTTGACCACCCCAGTCTTATTTGGTGCCATCTATGTTCGTTTTATGTCTGTCTTATGTTTATTTCGTTTTTTTTTTTTTTTTTTTATTCTTAGTTCATTGACTTATCTTAGTAGGCTCTTAATGTAAAAATCAGAACGTCACAGGATGTTCACCTGTCTCCAAAAATTTATCAAGCAGTTTTCGGGCCTATACTATGACATTTGCATATAAAACATAAGTACCTTGATATTTTAAAATTGTTCTGTTTAAGCTTTCTGGGTGACCAGAATTCCAGCAGGGTCGAACGTTGTCACCATTCTTATGCAATTCACTGATAAATTTGTTCATTTAAAACTAATTATTTGCTAAATTTGGGGTCGTGTCCGCAAATGTTTCTTGAAAATCCAAAGTACTCTTGACCGAAATATCCATTAGTTCCGTAGGCCAACTATGTATAACAGACCTGACTCAATCCGAAGATGTTTCTGTGAGTCATTCTACTAGAAATAAGTTGTTTCGTCTTAACTTTGGGTATTTACCCCGGTGCGCTTGCTCCATGCAAGTGCAAATAAATTTAGCTGTTCAATTAAATTTATGTTTGCTTTAAGATTCATTTATTGATCTATAGCAATATTTGTCATCTCTATTTTTGATATGATTATTCATTTTAACCTCAGATTTTTTTAGTTGTTTTTTTTTTCTTTCGTTAACTGATTGATAGTAATTTTGGTTTGTTTAAAGTTTGAATCGCTATATGACTTTATTTCTGATCGTTTGAGGTTTTAATATTGTTCTTTACTTTTCTTTAAAAACATCTTTCTTGGAAGATTTCGAAATTAATTTCTGTAGATTTTTAAGTGATATAATTTTATTATTGGTTAATATTATAAAAATTTGTGAAGTTTTATTTTTTCTGCTTAAGAATCAAAATATTTAATTGTAATTCAAATTTCAGTCAAAATTCGAAAATTTGGTCAAACTTTTTGATCAGCGGTAGTTTTGTAACATAATTTCTTATTTAATAGTTTTACTACACAATTTTGGGTGAATGGGGAGGGGGGCTGTTAGTCATATGAATTGAAAGTCTATGTAATATTCTTCTCGTTCCTAATGTGCGCATGGATCCCCTGGAGTCAATTGCTTACGAATATTAGTTTCAAACTATTAAGAAAAGATATCGGTCCTTTTTTTTATGAGCCAGTATTTAGGGGACAGAAATATTTTGGTACTTTTACCCCTTTCCCTAAACGTAATATTTGAAGTCCCCTTGCACATCCCAAACAATCCCTGACAGTTTTAACTCGGTCTCACAGTCGCTCCTGATGTATAACACATACACTATATTGAATTCCTGGGTAAATATACTGTCTTTTGATTTACCTTACTACTTCACCGTGATAAAATTTGAAGCTCCACTGAGGATAATAGTGCAAAATCTTTAGCAGATAGACGACAATCAGCTGTTTGCCCCACATCCCCGCCTTCTGAACACGAAATATAAAGTAGCCCAGGACAGTAGCCAGTGGCTACTGTCCTTCTCTAGTTTTCAAATGATAATAGTCTAAATCGCATTTCTGTGGCTTAAATGTAACACTGACACGTTATAACAAGTTCGAGGACAGTAATTTTTACTATTAAAATTTAATGGGAAGGAGGAAAGCAAAGACTACATTTTCTCTCTTTTCTAGAGGGGATGAGGGACAATAACCTGTTAGCTTTTGCTTTACCCGTTACCTCTTGTGGTCTGCTACCCTCTAATTCAACGTTGCCAGGTTTTTTAGCTCAAAAGAATAGATGTCCTTAAGTCATCAAGTCTTTTGTATTTAAGAAACTGGAGATAATAGTGCAGATTGATGACTTTTTTTTCTGGAGTAGAATTGAAAGGACTCCGTCAATTCTAATATATTTTTTTTTTTCAGAGAGACGATTTTTTGTTGTGACCATAGCGTGAAAGATGATTTTTAAGAAAATGCTTCGAGATGGAAAAGTTTTGTTTGTGTCGATCTGAAACTGTTGTTAACAAAAAAAAATGGTAAACTATATAAAGTTCTTCGTCTTTTTGTCATGTTTTAACTTTTGATCAATTTATATTTATTTTTTTGTTTTTTTTTCTTAAATGCTGTCGCATATAGTATCCCTTAATCTTATCATGCAGTACGCAAAAAAACTTGCAGACGATACACATGATAAAAAGTCCAACAGCCTAAAAGATCCAGGGTGGATTTTTCAGAAGTATCCTCCTCTCAATGTTCGCACGGATTCTCCTGGAAGATATAGGGTTCATCCAAAAACGGGACAACCTCAAGTGATTGTTTATCTAGTTACCTTAAACTTGAATTATACGGATTTGAAGAAGCCCTAGAATTATAAAATACATCTCCCATATTTAATAAACTTGAAAAACACACTCAAGTCATAGCAATGGCGTCGACATAGTAAATAACGATGTGTCAATGGTTTGTTAGTTTCGTTTGCTTCTTTTTTATTGTAGACATCGGTACAGTTGTTCCTAGAAAGTGAGGCGGATTTAAACCCAAGTTTGAGTGTTCTACTAGGGGGTGAACCCAATCATATATGTAATAATTTCTGTTCGTTTTAAGTTTTGATGTTGCTTCTTACTTTTTATTTAATTAATTGTTTTTAAAATAATGCTGGGAAATCTGGCGCCCCCTTCATAGCAGTGTCCCTTACCCCATGAACACTTCCTCCATGGAAAGATCCTCCCGCGTCACACTCGGCCCACCCCACCCCCCTCAACTGCCAAAAAAATCCCCCCTGAAAACTTTTGTATACTTCCCAATAACAAATACTATATGTAAACATTGGGCAAAATTCATAACTTGCAGACTTTCCTCCGGAGACCGTGAAGGATTAAGTCATCCTCAAAGACATACTTATTGTATTTTTCGACCACGTTGGACAAAATGGCTATCTCAAAATTTTGATCGGGTGACTTTGGGGAAAAAATGAGTGTGGGAGGGGGCCTAGTTGCCCTCCATTTTTTTGGGTCACTTAAAAACGGCATTAGAACTTTTAATTTTCGTTTGAATCAGCCCTCCCGTGATATTCTAGGACCACTGGGTTGCTACAGTCACCCCTGGGAAAGAAAACAAACAAATAAATAAACAGGCATCCGTGATCTCTCTTCTGGCAAAAAATACAAAATTCCACATTTTTGCAGATAGGAGCTTGAAACTTCTATAGTAAGGTTTTCTGATACGGTGAATTTGATGGTGTGATTTTCATTAAAGTTCTATGACTTTTATGGGGCGATTCCCCCTTTTTTCGAAAACAAGGCAAATTTTCTCAGGAGTGTAACTTTTGATGGGTAAGACTAAACTTGATGAAACTTATATATTTGAAATCGGGATAAAAATCTTATAATTTTTATGTATCTATTGGTATCAAAATTCAGTTTTTTAGAGTTTCAGTTACTATTGAGCCGGGTCGCTCCTTACCAGCGTTGCCAACGTTGTACAATTGTACCGTTTTTGGTACAATTAAGAGATCCCGGTACAAGGCGGTACATTTGAAATTGTTTTGGCACAATCCAAACTTTAACGTAGTCCACATCTCGTGAACGACGTTATCGGTAAATTTGGTCTCAAAGATCTTTGCGAAATCATCAAGAAGCAGAAATTCTCAATAATAGTTGATGAAAGCACAGACTTGAGTAACAAAAAGAGCCCGATTATAGTTGTTCGCCATCTTGATCTGAATGGTGTTGATCGAGAAGACGGTTTTCCTGTAAGTTACTCCTTCTTGAGACCTGTACAAGTTCAACAATGTACAACCGAAGATATTTACTGGGCCTTAACTAAACTATTTTTTCAAGAAATTCGAGCTCTAAAGGCAAACCTAATAGGATTTGCCACAGACAATGCTTTGGTTATGACGGGGGAGCAAGGTGGTGTTTAGGCGAAGCTGTCAGAAGACTACTACTTAAGCTTATTTGTACTTGGTCATTCCTGCCATTCCATTCACTAATGTGCTATTGCTGCCTTTAAACTATTGCCAAAAGAAATTGAAGGTTTTGTCTGAATGTATACGGCTATATTTGTCGCAAACCAAAAAAGACCAATGAGATTTTAGAATTGTAAAAGTAGATGTAATTAAAAGAACATCGAATCTTGAGACATATAGTAACTCGATGGTTGTCTAGACAAGCCGTTGTAGCTCAATATTTGGAGCAGTGGGAATGTATTACTTTATTCTTCCGTGCGGAAAGTCTTAAAGAGGCCAACAAGCCGGGGAAAGCCACTGCCATACTAAAAAATCTGCTGTCAGCGGTTTTCAAGGCTTAATTTGCCTTCCTGGTGTATATTTTAAAGTATATCGAAGACCTAAGCAAGCAATTTCAAGCAGAAGACACCAAGATTCATCTTGTCTATAATCGCTTTTCTTAAGTGTGTAATGCAATAGCATCCCACTTTGTTGCCTAGTTATACCAAAGAAAGTGATTCCCGCCTCAGAAACCCACATGACACCAACTACTACGTCGATGTCAAGGACGTGGAATGTGGGGGCCGAGTGGAAGGGATTTTTGCCAAAGAGAAGGTATCTCTCTCTGCTGCAGTTGAGTTTAAAAAAGAGTGTAGGAAATTTTTGATCGTGCTCTGTGATGAGATGAGAAAGCGTTTTTTGTACTCCAGATATTCATCGGGACCTCTCTGAAATTATCAATGGCTGGCGTAGTTTCCGTGTATTGCGAGTTAGGTACGAAGATAGCACATCAATTGGGGGCAAATCAAAAGAAAAAATTAGCTAGGCAGTAAGCCAGAAGCGCGAAAGAAAGGATTAACCCCAACAATCAGGTTCGAGAATGCTTTCAGAAAATTTTACGCTACTGCCTGGGTTTATTTTTCCTGCTCTTGCCCAAGAACCTTTTCTCAGTTTTCTGGGAAATCAATTAAATATAACTACCGGCTAGTGTCGCAAAGCGACGCGAGTGGCAAATTTTTAACGTACTGTTCAGATGGTACAAACTAATCTCTTGTGGTACAACTTTGATCAGAAAACTGGTACAATTTATATCAAAGCACTGGCAACGCTGCTCCTTACTGACAGTGATTGAGAAAAACAACGCTGGAACCATTTAGCAGGAATTTTCGAAGCTGGTTGCCGAGGTATAGCAAACAACTAATAATTTTTTAAGATTTACGTTATAAACAAAACGCTATAATAACTAAGGAAGTAAACAGTAGTCTTGTTCAACAATCGGTAAATATTTACTAAACATATTATTGAGTTACAACTAAAGTGAATATACCACTTGATGCCTTTTTTATGCTCTTTACAAATATAATAGCCTAATCATTTTTGTCGGAAATGAATTTTTGCCCCCACTGCTAAATATAGCAATGCAGGGTATATATTTGCACATTAGGGGGTGGGGGTAATTTTATTTCTGATGTAAATGAGGGGTAAGTTTAAACTTGTTCCTAGTCTTATTGACTTAGTCTTCTTGACATTAATTTTAAAACCTATTCTTGCACCCTGAACTCACAAAACCTCTAAAAGTACATTCATTTTGCCAACATTTCTACATAGGATGCTTAAATCATCAGCATAATCTACAATATCATGCAAGGCTTTATAAGACTATAGTCAGGCCTGTATCCTCCTGGGACCTGATGTCCAACCGGTTGTATCTTCGTTTACGAATTTTTATCATCCAACCTACTACAAATCGGGACTTAAAGATTGCCTCCTTTTCTGCAAGAGGCGTTTGCTGCCATCTGTGATTTTTTTCAGTCCAGTAACAGTAATGGAGGCCGAACCAGGAGCAAGTGAAATAAAGAAAATCAACTTACGAAAAAGATCAAAAGGTAAGAAATTAGATAAAAAACATAAAGAGATAGGCTAGACAATAGAAAAAAATCAGGCGATAAACCCTAAGCCCGAAGTATTGACAGGTTTGATTTTTAACAAAATTACTATTATTGCTGCCATCTGGCAGAAGGACTTTCAGTCTTGTACAATGGGTTGTACATTCGTTCTTACCTTAGAAGTCCAACGGGTTGGAAGATTTAATTTTATTATTTCAATTTTATTTAATTTGTCTATTATTTTTACTTTTTAACCTATTAAATTTTAAACATAGTTTTAAAGTAATTTTTTTTTTTGCTGCTCCGTATAGCCAAATATAACAATGCAATAACGTTATTTCTTGGGCTTGGTGCTGTGGTCAGTTATTAGTAGCAGTCAGTTATCACAGAATGACTGGTACCCCGTTTTAGTTCAATAATATTTAAGTGATTTGTGTTTATGGCGTGTATTTATTGCGGAGATCTGTTTTTTGTTTATATATGTATGAATATGTTGATGGTGTATGTTTGAATTGGCTTTTGCTTCGTTTGATTTAGTTCTTATTTTGTCCTTGATCTATTTATAATTTTGCGTTCTTATTTGATTTTTATTGGTTTTGTCGATATTTATCTCTTGCTATCGTTTTCTTTTCTTTAGCTTTTTTTCATATTTTGCTCAGTCAGTTCTAGGGTTTTTCATTTAATAAATAAATAATATATTAATTAATTATCTATCTATATATTTTAATTATTTGTCTCTATGCTCTCTACATTCTGTTTTCTCTACACCTTTTTTTCTCAACATTCTATTTGTATTACGAACTCTTTTTATTCAGTTTTCCACCGTTTCGGGTTTTATTTTCGCCACTTTTTCGGTTTAATCCCAACATTTTTTTCTTCAGTGAGGCTATTTAAATGGAGTTGTTGTATGTCTAAAGTTTCATACTGCGAGGTCTAAAGCGCTAACAGTTTTTTTTTTCTTTTGCAGTATCCTTGGAAAAAGCCTTGTCTTTGCTTGAAAACAGCGATATCAGCAACTTGGAAGATAGCGGAGACGAAAACGACCCTGAGTGGTGTTTACCTGGCAACACATGTGCAACAGATGCAGACCAAGTGTCTTCTGATAGTGAAGAAGAGTCTCAAGGCTTTCTAGATCGGGCTAATCTCAATGATTTCTCAGTCCTATTCGACAAAGAAAATGACGACATTCCACTAGCGCAGCATATTCCAGCATTCAAAACTGATTCCGTATCAACAAGTCGCTCAGGAAAAAATCGCCGCCCCAACAAAATGTGGACCAGTTCAGGTACCTTGAACGAGCATCATTCATACATTCCCTTGTACTCATATTCAAGTCAACGGGAAACCGAGAAGCCACATGAATACTTTTTTAAGTACTTCCCTGACTCATTTTTTGAAACAATGGCTTTCACAATGAATTGTCATTACCAGAAGGCCACAAACAAATCTTTGCTCACTAGTGCCTCCGAACTGACAGTATTCTTTGGAATTTCGATCGTCATGAGTAACCTGAAGTTTCCTCGTCTTCCAATGTTTTGGAGCAAGAAATTTCGAGTCCCTATCATCTGCGAGAAAATGCCTCGAGATCGGTTTTTCAAGCTTAGACAGAATGTGAAGTTCCTTTTGTATGACGAGGTTGACGAGGATACAAAAAGAAATAATCGTCTTTGGAAAGTGCGCCCCTTGCTGAGTTTTGTGCGAGATGAGTGTCTCAAGCTTGAGCGAGAACAATTCGTTTGTATTGACGAGCAAATGATTCCCTTTGCTGGGCGATGCAGCCTGAAGCAGTACGTACCAAATAAGCCAAATCCTCTTGGCTTGAAAAACTTCGTTTTAGCAGGCTCATCAGGTCTGGTGTATGATTTTGTAATCTATCAAGGAAAGACAACATTTGTGCCAGAATTACAAGCTAAAGGTCTAAGTAGTGCCGCTGTGCTACACCAATGCCAAGATCTAATTGAAGGTTCATATCTTTTCTTCGATAAGTACTTCACTAGCATATCTTTTCTCGAAAAATTATCAGAAAAGCGCATAAATGCAACCGGCACGCTCATGAAAAATCGACTTGAAGGTCCATCAGCGAAGACCGATCGCGAACTAAAGAAAACTGGACGTGGGATGTCCTTTACGTTCACGCGAGAAGATCGAGTTGTAGCCGTTACGCAGTGGTACGACAACAAGCCCATTTTTCTAGCTTCAAGCTGCTATGGCAAAGAACCCGAGCTACCTGTGTCAAGATACAACAAGTCTGAAAGAAAATATATAGATATTCCCAGTCCTCTTGTGGTAAGACAGTACAACAAGAACATGGGCGGAGTCGATCTCTGTGACCGCATGGTGAGTTATTACAGATTCAGCAGCAGGACAAAAAAGTGGCCAGTTCGAGTTCTTCACCATTTCATTGATTTGGCTCTTTCGAATGGCTGGCTACTCTACAGGCAGGATTCAATCAAAGGAAACAAACCCAACAATCAGTTGATTGACTTCAGATTTCAGGTAGCTGAATATTTAGTTGAAGATCTTCGGCGATCAACCGAGGTTGACTTTGGCAAATGTGAAGACGATAATGATGAAGATAAACTGGAGCAGTCGGATAAACGAAAAAAAGATGCTCTTTGCCATCCAGACCAGAAAGGAAATTGAATGCAAAGCATCTTCCTCGCTTCGACGCGACGCTGAAGAATTCGGCTCGATGCCGGATGCCTGGATGCGAAATGCGAAAGAAAGTGTTCTGCGAATCGTGTCAGGTCTATCTCTGCTTTCAGGTTGGCAAGCAAGTTCGGGAACGTTTTTCGGATTTCCATATAGGATAAAGGATATTTTTGTGTGTTATGTACGTTGATCGTATATTTTCTTATGGCATTTTGTAACTTGTATTTGAAAATTATATGAAGTTGAGTCCCAATGTCCAACATGTTGTACATCCCCCCAGGCCCCCAGGACGTAAAAAAAAATAAGACTTTCATTCCATCGTCTTGTGCTATTTTTTTTATCGGTAAATTCCAAATTCCATATTCGCCCCTACTCAGGAACATACCCAGGACTCAGGAGGGTATTAGATTTCAGTGCATGTCTCACCTCCCCTTTCCTATAGGAATGATACTAGCCTAATTGAGGGAGTTCAGAGACATACCATAAAGTGCATAGCTTGTCTATATAATCTCCCTTACAACAAGAGACTAGAGCACCTTTAGCTACCAATACTTGTTTTCAGACACTACCATGGTGACATAATGCTGGCCCACAAGTATGATTCTCACATTGAGCTCATACCAAACCCCTCTTTACCAAACATTAAACATAATAGAGGAATATTTGGATATGAAAGGATTAGAATTAAATAAGAAGAAAATGGTAATTGTAGTTTTTAGGAAAGGTGAAAAATTAATGAAAGGTGATGAATTTACATTTAAAGGTGATTTTATAGAGATTGAAAATGAATTTGTGTATTTAGCAGTCAAGTTTTTTTGGAATGGTAAGTATGCACAGGAGGTTAAGCATAGAGTACAAAAGGGAAATATGTGTATGAATTTAATTTATAAAAGTGAGGTTGGAAAGATTAGGGATTTAGCAATGCATAAATATTTATTTAGAACTAAACTCCTCGTGGTTATTCATTGCAGATGTGAGCTGGTTTTAGAGAAAGTGATTAGTTGGAGAGAATGCAAAGGAATAATATTAAGAGAGTTTTTTTGGACCCATAAATCCCCTCACAGTGTTTTACCAGAGGGGGGTTTGGGACTTAGTAGGTTAATAAAAATGGTGAAGTTTTGCATAAAAATTTTAAGAAGTAAAAATAGGCTAGCAAAAGAAGTGTATTTTAGTTTGTTGGAAGGTACAGTAAAAGTAGGGTGGCTGCAGGAAATTAAGAAAATTATAGATGAAGTAGGATATTTATATTATTGGAATGAAGGTAAGGGATCAAATTCAGATGCAGTGGTTGATAAGGTAAAAGAAAGGTTACACAAGCAAGAAATACAACAGTGGCAGGCTTGGAAGGAGGCTTGGAATCTTTGAGTCTGTATAGTATGCGGAAGGACACATGAGGGGAAGAAGTTTATTTTAAGTTGGGGTTTAAAGGGGAAGAAATAAAATGGATTTTAAACTTAAGGGGATGGCCAATTGATATTGGGGAAAGAGAGAGAAAACCTAGGGGTCATAATCTTAACCCAGTCCCTTGCCCAATGTGTGGGGAAGATGGTGAGGATATTTTTCATTTTTTTGGGGAATTGTAAGGAATTGGCTGATTTGAGAAATGAGTGTTTTTTGTTAGTGTTGACAGGTGGAATGTGGGTGGAAGGAATTGCAAGATCATAATGACATTAAGGAATCTGGCTAAATACGTTGATGAAGGGCTGATACATTGTGAAAGATGTATCTCTTTATAAACAATTTTGTGAAGATTCATATATAAGTACGTTTTTCTTTTTAATTCATTTGTGTTTTTCTTGTTGGGTTTGTTATGTGTATGTCCTGTTTTTTCCTATGGACTGATGGCTTTTTCAGAAATTAATTAAAAAAATTTTCCACAAAATAAGTTTTTCAAAGAAAAGTAAAGAACTCCATTAAACAAGAAATGAGCAAAAATAAAATCAAATAATCTACCAAGTGTGAAACTACCACAAATCAGCATTGATAAATAAATGAAACCCAAAACAAACAGAAGTTACAATAAATAACCAAGTTAAACTCAAAACAAGCAGAAATTAACATCAGTTGGGTGCAAAACCCCTATGCCTTCCCAAGGCCAGAACAAAATTTGCACTTTACTGAAAAGATATAATTGTATTTACTTTTATAACTTTAATAAATTAGATAATATTAAAATTTTGATTACTAAATATCAGTCTATGTATATTAAACTGACAATGCACATTCATTTGTATTTTTTCGTATTTTTTTGCAAATTTTGTTCTGGCCTTGGGAAGGTATAGTGGTTTTGCACCAAACTTATGTTGGGTGCAAAAATCACTTTTGACTATTAAAAAGGGCATCATCCCTTTCTATTTTCAATTGAATGAGTCCTTTTTGAAATTCCCGCAACAACTCCTTCAATACAATGTGCCCTGGTCTAAACAACAACAGCAACAAAAATAATGTATTATACCCACATCAATCTTTACTATAAAAAATGTCAAGCCTTCCAATCACTTTCAACTATTAAAAAGGGCACTAGGCCTTTTGATTTCCAATCAAATGAACCCTTTCTGAAACAACAGCACTTTCTATAAACACCTTATTAACCCTGGGCATAGATCACAACCCTTACCCTAAGGTCTGATAGGGTGGTTGTCATCCTCTAAGACCTAATTTCCAGAACTTTCAACTATGTTAAACAAAATGGCTATCTAAAAATTTTGATTGGATGTGTTTGGGGAAATGATGTGTGTGAGAGGGGTGGTAGTTGCTCTCCAATTACTTTCAACTATTAAAAATGGCCCTAGCCCTTTCAATTTCCAATCAAATGAGCCCTTTTGAAGTTTCTACGACAAAACGTTCAATAAAAATCTTATATGCCCCTAGGGCATAACTTACAACCCTTGCCCTGAGTGCTGGGGGGCTGTCATTCTTTAAGACCTAATTTCCAAAACTTTCAACTATGTTGAATAAAATGGCTATTTAAAAATTTTGATTGGATGTGTTTGGGGAAGAGATGGGCGTGAGAGGGGGGTTATTTGCCCTCAAATCACATTCGACTATTAAAAAGGGCACTACCCCTTTGAATTTCAAATCGAATGAGCCCTTTTTCAAATTTCTACAACAAAGATTTCAATAAAAACCTTATATGCCCCCAGGGCATAACTTATAATCCTTGCCCTGAAGACTGTGGGGGGAATGTCCTGCTCAAAGGTATAATTTCCTGAACTTTCAACTGCGTGGAACAAAATTGGCTATCTCAAAATTTTTATTGGATGTGTTTGGGGATGTGCTTTCCAATCACTTTTGACTATTAAAAAGAGCACTAGCCATTTCAATTTCCAATCAAATGAGCCATTTTTGGAGTTTCTACAACAACACATTCTATAAAAACCTTATATGCCCCCCTGGCCATAATTTACAACCCTTGCCCTGAGGGCTGTGGGGGGTTGTCATTCTCAAAGACCTAATTTCCAGAACTTAAAATTATGTTGAATAAAATGGCTATCTCAAAGTTTTGATTTGATGTGTTTTGGGAAATGTTGGGCCTGAGAGGGGGTTAGTTGCCCTCCAATTGCTTTCAACTATTAAAAAGGGCACTAGCCCTTTAAATTTCCAATTGAATGAGGCTTTTTGGAAGTTTCTACAACAACGCCTTCTATAAAAACCTTATATGCCCCCAGGGCATAACTTACAACCCTTGCCCTGAGGGCTGTGGGGGACTGTCCTCCTCAAAACATAATTTCTATCTGGAAATCAACTATACTGAACAAAATGGCTATCTAAAAATTTTGATTGGATGTGTTTCAGGAAATGGTGGGCATGGAAGGGGTGTTAGTCACCTTCCAATCACCTTGACTATTAAAAAGGGCACAAGCCACTCCAATTTCCAATTGAATGAGCCCTTTTCGTAGTTTCTACAACAACTTCTTTGATACGAAGTCCCCTGCTCTAAACGGAAAAATTAATAAATAATACATTGTGCCAACATTGTTCTTATATGCCCCCAGGACATAACTTAAAACCCTTACCCTGAGGGTTTTGGAGGAGTGTCCTCCTCAAAAACATATTTTCTTTGTGAAAATCAATTATGCTGAACAAAATGGCTATCTCAAAATTTTGATTGGATGTGTTTGGGGGAATGATTGGGGGGGGGGTGGGGCTAGTTGCCCTCCAATCACTTTTGACTATTAAAAAGGGCACTAGCCACTCCAATTTCCAATCGAATGAGCCATATTCGAAGTTTCTATGACAACTCCTTTGATACAAAGTTGCACTGGTATGGAAAAAAAAGAAATAATACATTGTGCCAACATCATTCTTACTGCCTATGATTTTTACAACAACTTTCTATATAAACCTTATATGCCCCCAGGGCATAACTTAAAACCCTTGCACTGAGGGCTCTGAGGGTGTTATCATCCTATAAGACCTAATTTCAAGAACTTTCGACTATGTTGAACAAAATGGATATCTCAAAATTTTGATTGGGTGTGGTTGGAAAAATGGTAGGCGTGAGAGGGGTGCTAGTCGCTATGCCTTGCCATGAAGACTCTGGGGGAGTGTCCTGCTCAAAGGTATAATTTCCTGAACTTTGAACTGCATGGAACTGCTAGCCATTTCAATTTCCAATCAAACCTTTGCCCTTGGGGCTCTGGAGGGTTTGTCATCCTTAAATACACAATTTCCAGAACTTTCAACTGTGTTGAACAAAATGGCTATCTCTCCTCACTCTCCACTCACTTTCGACTATTAAAAAGGGCAATTTCAATTTCCAATCGAATGAGCCCTTTTTGAAGTTTCTACGACAACACGTTATATTAAAACTTTATATGCCCCCTGGGCATAATTTACAACCCTTGCCCTGAGGGCTGTGGGGGGCTCTCATTCTCAAAGACCTAATTTCCAGAACTTAAAACTATGTTGAATAAAATGGCTATTTCAAAGTTTTGATTAGATGTGTTTGGGGAAAAGGTGGGCGTGAGAGGTGGGTTAGTTGCCCTCTAATTGCTTTCGACTATTAAAAAGGGTACTAGTCTTTTGAATTTCCAATCTAATGAGCCTTTTTTGGAAGATTCTACGACAAAGCTTTCTATAAAAACCTTATATGCCTCCAAGGCATAACTTACAACCCTTGCCCTGAGGGCTGCGGGAGTGTCCTCCTCAAAAACATAATTTCTATCTGAAAATCAACTGCGCTGAACAAAATGACTATCTCAAAATTTTGATTGGATGTGTTTCAGGAAATGGTGGGCATGGAAGGGGTGTTGGTCACCTTCCAATCACTTTCGACTATTAAAAAGGGCACAAGCCACTCCAATTTCCAATTGAATGAGCCCTTTTCGAAGTTTCTACAACAACTTCTTTGATACGAAGTCCCTTGTTCTAATGGAAAAAATTAATAAATAATACATTGTGCCAACATCGTTTTTATATGCCCCCATGGCATAACTTAAAACCCTTGCCCTGAGGGTTGTGGGGGAGGGTCCTCCTCAAAAACATTTTCTATCTGGAAATCAACTATGCTGAACAAAATGGCTATCTCAAAATTTTGATTGGGTGTTTTTGGGGGAATGATGGGGGGGAGCTAGTTGACCTCCAATCACTTTTGACTATTAAAAAGGGCACTAGCCACTCCAATTTCCAATCGAATGAGCCCTATTCGAAGTTTCTGTGACACCTCATTTGATACAAAGTGCACTGGTATGGAAAAAAAGAAATAATACATTGTGCCAACATCATTCTTTACTGCCTATGATTTTTACAACAACTTTCTATATAGGCTAAACCTTATATGCCCCCAGGGCATAACTTACAACCCTTGCACTGAGGGTTCTGAGAGGGTTATCATCCTATAAGACCTAATTTCCGGAACTTTCAACTATGTTGAACAAAATGGATATCTCAAAATTTTGATTGGGTGTGTTTGGAAAAATGGTGGGCGTGAGAGGGCCGTTAGTCACTATCCCTGGCCGTGAAGACTGTGGGAGGAGTGTACTGCTCAAAGGTATAATTTCCTGAACTTTGAACTGTGTGGAACAAAATAGCTATCTCAAAATTTTTATTGGATGTGTTTGGGGATGTGCTTTCCAGTCACTTTGGACTATTAAAAAGGGCACTAGCCATTTCAATTTCCAATCAAATGAGCCCTTCTGAAGTTTCTTCGACAACACGTTCTATAAAAACTTATATGCCCCCTGGGCATAATTTCCAACCCTTGCCCTGAGGGCTGTGGGGATTTGTCATCCTCAAAGACCTAATTTCCAGGACTTAACACTACGTTGAATAAAAGGGCTGTCTCAAAATTTTGATTAGATGTGTTTGGGGAAAAGGTGGGCGTGAGAGGGGGGTTAGTTGCCTTCCAATCGCTTTTGACTATTAAAAAGGACACTAGCCCTTTGAATTTCCAATCAAATGAGCCTTTTTGGAAGTTTCTACAACAACGCCTTCTATAAAACCTTATATGTCCCCAGGGCATAACTTACAACCCTCGCACTGAGGGTTCTGAGGGGGTTATCATCCTAAAAGACCTAATTTCCAGAAATTTCAACTATGTTGAACAAAATGGATGTCTCAAAATTTTGATTGGGTGTGTTTGGGAAAATGCTGGGTGTGAGAGGGGCGTTAGTCGCTATCCAATCACTTTCAACTATTAGAAAAGGCACAAGCCCTTTCAATTTCCAATTTAATGAGCCCTTTTGAAGTTTCTACAACAACGCTTTCAATAAAAACTTTATATGCCCCCAGGGTATTACTTACAAACCTTGCCCTGAGGGCTGGGGGGGGGAGCGGTTGTCATCCTTAAAGACCTAATTTCAAAAACTTTCAACTACATTGAATGAAATGGCTATCTAAAAATTTTGATTGGGTGTGCTTGGGGAAAAGGTGGGCGTGAGAGGGGGGTTAGTTGCCCTCAAATCACTTTCAACTATTAAAAAGGGCACTAGCTCTTTGAATTTCAAATCAAATGAGCCCTTTTTCAAGTTTCTGCGATATAGATTTCAATAAAAACCTTATATGCCCCCAGGGCATAACTTATAACCCTTGCTTTGAAGACTGTGGGGGGAGTGTCCTGCTGAAAGGTACGATTTCCTGAACTTTGAACGTCGTGGGACAAAATGGCTATCTCAAAATTTTTTGATTGGATGTGTTTGGGGAAATGGTGGGCATGGAAGGGGTGTTAGTTGCCTTCCAATCACTTTCGACTATTAAAAAGGGCAATAGCCATTTCAATTTCCAATCAATTGATTCCATTTTGAAGTTTCTACGACAACGCGTTCTATAAAAACCTTATATGCCCCAAGGGCATAACTTACAACCCTTGCCCTGAGGGCTGTGGGTGGAGGGGGGGGGGGTTGACATCCTCAAAGACCTTATTTCTAGAACCTAAGACTATGTTGAATAAAATGGCTATTTCAAAGTTTTGATTAGATGTGTTTGGGGAAAAGGTGGGCATGAGAGGGGGTTAGTTGCCCTCCAACCGCTTTCAACTATTAAAAAGGGCACTAGCCCTTTGAATTTCCAGTCGAATGAGCATTTTTGGAAGTTTCTACAACAACGCCTTCTATAAAAACATTATATGCCCCAGGGCATAACTTACAACCTTTGCCCTGAGGGCTTTGGGGGACTGTCCTCCTCAAAAACATAATTTCTATCCGGAAATAAACTACGCTGAACAAAATGGCTATCTCAAAATTTTTATTGGATGTGTTTCGGGAAACGTTGGTCAAGAAAGGGGTGCTATTCGACTTTCAATCACTTTTGACTATTTAAAAGGGCACAAGGCACTCCAATTTCCAATTGAATGAGCCCTTTTTGAAGTTTCTATGACAACTTCTTTGATACAAAGTGCCCTGCTCTAAAGGGAAAAATTAATAAATAATACATTGTGCCAACATTGTTCTTATATGCCCCCAGGGCATAACTTAAAACCCTTGCCCTGAGGGTAGTGGGGGAGCGTTCTCCTCAAAAACATATTTTCTATCTGGAAATCAACTACGCTGAACAAAATGGCTATCTCAAAATTTTGATTGGATGTGTTTGGGGAAATGGTGGGCTTGGAAGGGGTGTTAGTCACCTTCCAATCATTTTCGACTGTTAAAAAGGGCACAAGCCACTCCAATTTCCAATTGAATGGGCTTTTTTCGAAGTTTCTATGACAACTTCTTTGATACGAAAGCTTTGCCTCTAATTTTGCCTCTAAAGGCAAAAATTAATAAATAATACATTGTGCCAACATTGTTCTTATATGTCCCCAGGGCATAGCTTAAAACCCTTGCCCAGAGGGTTGTGGGGGAGTGTCCTCCTCAAAAACATATTTTCTATCTGGAAATCAACTATGCTGAACAAAATCGTTATCTCAAAATTTTGTTTGGTTGGGTTGGGGGGAATGTGGGGGGTGGGGGGGGGGGCCTAGTTGCCCCCCAATCACTTTCGACTATCAAAAAGGTTACTAGCCACTCCAATTTCCAATCGAATGAGCCCTTTTTGAAGTTTCTATGACAACTCCTTTGATACAAAGTGCCCTGGTATGGAAAAAAAGAAATAATACATTGTGCCAACATCATTCATTACTGCCTTTGATTTTTCAACAACTTTCTATATAAACCTTATATGCCCCCAGGTACATAACTTGCAGCCCTTGCACTGAGGGCTCTGAGGGGGTTATCATCCTATAAGACCTAATTTCCAGAACTTTCAACAATGTTGAACAAAATGGATATCTCAAAATTTTGATTGGGTGTGTTTGGAAAAATGGTGGGCGTGAAAGGGGCGTCAGTCGCTATCCCTTGCCCTGAAGACAGTGGGGGGAGTGTCCTGATCAAAGGTATAATTTCCTGATCTTTGAACTGCGTGGAACAAAATGGCTATCTCAAAATTTTTATTGGATTTGTTTGGGGATGTGCTTTCCAGTTACTTTCGACTATTAAAAAGGGCACTAACCATTTCAATTTCCAATCAAATGAGCCCTTCTGAAGTTTCTACGACAACGCTTTCTATAAAAACTTGTATGCCCCCTGGGTATAATTTACAATCCTTGCCCTGAGGGCTGTAGAGGGTTATCATCCTCAAAGACCTAATTTCCAGAACTTGAAACTACGTTGAATAAAATGGCTATCTCAAAGTTTTGATTAGATGTGTTTGGGGAAAAGGTGGGCGTGAGAGGGGGGTTAGTTGCCCTCCAATCGCTTTTGACTATTAAAAAGGGCACTAGCCCTTTGAGTTTCCAATCGAATGAGCCTTTTTCGAAGTTTCTACGACAACACCTTCTATAAAACCTGATATGCCCCCAGGGCATAACTTACAACCCTTGCACTGAGGGCTCTGGGGGGGGGGTTATCATCCTAAAGGACCTAATTTCCAGAACTTTCAACTATGTTGAACAAAATCGATGTCTTAAAATTTGGATTGGGTGTGTTTGGGAAAATGCTGGGTGTGAGAGGGGCGTTAGTCGCTATCCAATCATTTTCAACTATTAAAAAAGGCACTAGCCCTTTCAATTTCCAATTGAATGAGCCCTTTTGAAGTTTCTACAAAAACGCTTTCAATAAAAACTTTATATGCCCCCAGGGCATAATTTCCAAACCTTGCCCTGAGGGCTGGGGGGGGGGAGCGGTCATCCTTAAAGACCTAATTTCCAAAACTTTCAACTACGTTGAATAAAATGGCTACCTAAAAATTTTGATTGGGTGTGTTTGGGGAAAAGGTGGGCGTGAGAGGGGGGTTAGTTACCCTCAAATCACTTTCGACTATGAAAAAGGGCACTAGCCCTTCGAATTTCAAATCGAATGAGCCCTTTTTCAAGTTTCTACGACATATATTTCAATAAAAACCTTATATGCCCCCAGGGCATAACTTATAACCCTTGCCCCAAAGACTGTGGGGGGAGTGTACTACTGAAAGGTACAATTTCCTGAAGTTTGAACGTCGTGGGATGAATTGGCTATCTCAAAATTTTTATTTGATGTGTTACGGGATATGGTGGGCATGGAAGGGGTGTTAGTTGCCTTCCAATCACTTTTGACTATTAAAAAGGGCAATAGCCATTTCAATTTCCAATCGAATGATCCCTTTTTGAAGTTTCTACGACAACGCGTTCTATAAAAACCTTATATGCCCCAAGGGCATAACTTACAACCCTTGCCCTGAGGGCTGTGAGGGGGTTGTCATCCTCAAAGACATAATTTCCAGAACTTAACATTATGTTGAATAAAATGGCTATGTCAAAATTTTGATTGGATGTGTTTGGGGAAAAGGTGGGCGTGAGAGGGGAATTAGTTGCCCTCCAATTAGTTTCGACTATAAAAAAGGGCACTAGCCCTTTGAATTTCCAATCAAATGAGCCTTTTTTGAAGTTTCTACGACAATGCCTTCTATAAAAACCTTATATGCCCCCTGGGCATAATTTACAACACTTACACTGAGGGCTGTGGGGGAGTGTCCTCCTCAAAAATATAATTTCTATGTGGAAATCAACTATGCTGAACAAAATGGCTATCTAAAAATTTTGATTGGATGGGTTTGCTAGAATGATGGGAGTGGGGGGCTAGTTGCCCTCCAATCACTTTAGACTATTAAAAAGGGCGCTAGCCACTCCGATTACTAATCGAATGAGCGCTTTTCGAAGTTTCCATGACAACTCCTTTGATACTAAGTGCCCTGGTATGAAAAAAAAATAATAATACATTGTGCCAACATTGTTCTTTACTGCCTATGATTTTTACAACAACTTTCTATATAAACGTTATATGCCCCAAGGGCATAACTTACAACCCTTGCCCTGAGTGCTCTGAGGGGGTTATTACCCTAAAAGACCTAATTTCCAGAACTTTCAACTACGTTGAACAAAATTGATATCTCAAAATTTTGATTGGGTGTGTTTGGGAAAATGGTGGGCCTGAGAGGGGTCCAATCCAATCATTTTCAACTATTAAAAAAGGCACCAGCCCTTTCAATTTCCAATTGAATGACCCCTTTTGAAGTTTCTACAACAATGCTTACAATAAAAACTTTATATGTCCCCAGGGCATAACTTACAACCCTTGCCCTGAGGGCTGGGGGGAGGTGGTTGTCATCCTTCAAGACCTAATTTCCAAAACTTTCAACTACGTTGAATAAAATGGCTATATACAAATTTTGATTGGATGTGTTTGGGGAAAAGGTAGGCGTGAGAGGGGGTGTTAGTTATTTCTATCTGGAAATCAACTACGCTGAACAAATTGGCTATCTCACATTGTGCCGACATCATTCTTCACTGCCTATGATTCTACGAAAACGTGTTCCATAAAAACCTTATATGTTCCCAGGGCATAACTTACAACCCTTGCCCTGAGGGCTGTGGGGGGGGGTTGTCATTCTCAAAGACCTATTTTCCCGAACTTAAAATTACGTTGAATAAAATGGCTATCTCAAAATTTTGATTGGACGTGTTTGGGGAAAAGGTGGCGTGAGAGGGGGGTTTGTGTCCCTCCAATCACTTCTGACTATTAAAAAGGGCACTAGCACTTTGAATTTCCAATCGAATGAGCCTTTTTTGAAGTTTCTACGACAACACCTTCTATAAAACCTTATATGCCCCCAGGGCATAACTTACAACACACGCCCTGACGGCTTTGGGGGAGTGTCCTCCTCAAAAACATAATTTCTATCTGGAAATCAACTACGGTGAACAAAATGGCTGTCTCAAAATTTGTATTGGATGTGTTTTGGGAAATGCTGGGCGTCGAAGGGGTGTTAGTCGCCTTCCAATCACTTTCGACTATTAAAAAGGGCACAAGCCACTCCAATTTCTAATTGAATGATCCCTTTTTGAAGTTTGTACGACAACTTCTTCGATACGAAGTGCCCTGGTCTAAAGGAATAAAAATTATAAATAATACATTGTGCCAACATCGTTCTTATATGCCCCCAGGGCATAACTTAAAACCCTTGCCCTGAGGGTTGTGGGGGAGTGTCCTCTTCAGAAATATATTTTCTATCTATAAATCAACTACGCTGAACAAAAGGGCTATCTCCAAATTTTTAATGGACGTGTTTGGGGGAATGATGGGCGGGGGGAGGCTAGTTGCCCTCCAATTACTTTCGACTATTGAAAAGGGCACTATCCACTCCAATTTCCAATAGAATGAGCCCTTTTCAAAGTTTCTACGACAACTCCTTCGATACGAAGTGCCCTGGTATGGGGGAAAAAATAATACATTGTGCCAACATCGTTCTTTACTTAGCCAGCGCGATTGCGCTGCCTATGATACATACATACATTCAAGCCAGCAACATACTAGGGGCCATTCACATAAGCTGTCATAACATCTGGTTAATACATGAATATTGTGACATTTCTTCTCCAAACATGTTGGCAATGACTATAATAGTCTTCAAGCTGAAACAGTGATCATACCCACAGGTGCATCCTGTAAGTCCAGACTTAACAAGGAACAGAATCACAAGTCATGGAGATATGAGTGGGCCTACCCATCCTATTCAGTTTCGCACTTATGTCAACATCATCATAAGAGTGTCTTTCTGGGAGGTTGATGCTGCTTGTCATACCCAACCATCTTGCATACTCTATCCACATCACATGCCGTACCTATCTTGTGGTCACTATTACCAAGTGGGCATTGATGCATCCTCTTCCCTTCCTAAAAGCACACTGTTCTTCTGTCAAAACTTTATCTACAGCATCTCTAAGTTTAAAAATTATTATCATACTAAGTAATTTACTTCTTACAGAAACCAAGTTATACCTCTATAATTATCACACTCACTCCAATCACTTTTCTTATAAAGGGGCGTAATTAAAGTTTCCCTAAAAGTGCTAGATGCTTCCCTCTTTTCAAAAATCATGTTCATAATCTTCATTAACTTGTCTGTAACCTCACAACCACCATATTTAAAAAACTGAGACCAAACTATTGGCACCTGTAGCCTTATTGTTTTTTAATTCTTTTAGCACTATCACTAACTCTTCCTTATAAAATTAATCTCTCTTCACGTCCAAAGTGTCATAAACTTTTTCACTCTTTTCCTGTAACTTTACCATGGTTTAGAACATTCTCAAAATATTCTGCCCATCTCTCTTTAACTCTTTTCTTATCAGTAATTGTGGCCCTATTCCTGTCTTTAACTTGGACAAGTCCAGACTGACTTTTCCCACTCAATTTATTACCTTGCCAGTATAATATATTACTATTATGATGTCTAGCTGTATCTTCCAGATCTTCAGCAATTTTGTCCATGGCCTCTCCTTCACATGTTCTTATGAAAGTTGGTTCTATGTTGTTCTATAGTTCTTATGAAAGGCATGCTCGTATAAACTTCATATAGGGCTCATTTGATTGGAAATTGAAAGTTCTAGTTCACTTTTTAAGAGTCAAGTAGAGTTAAACTAGCCCCCCCCCCCCCCACGCTCTTTTTCCCCTAACGTGTCCGCTAAAAATTTTGAGATATCCAGTTTTTTGGAAATTGTTCAAAAATTAGATAATAAAAACTCCCCCCAGAGCCCGGGGGATAGGCGTTGTAAGTGCTGTCCTGGGGGCGTATATGGTTCTTATGAAAAGGATGCTCGTATAAACGTCAGAGAGGGTCATTTGATTAGAAATTGAAAGTTCTAGTTCACATTTTAAGAGTCATAAGATATCCAACGGCAACTAGCCCCCCCACACACTTTTTTTCCCAAGCCCATCCGATTTAATTTTTATAATAACCATTTCCTTATAAATAGTGCAAAGGTCAGATAAGAAAAATTCCTGTGTCGACGGAGCCCGCCAGGGCCCGGAGGCAGGCGTTATGAATAATGCTCTAGGGGCATATATAGTTCTTATGGAAGGGGTGCTCGTATAAACTTCGGAGAGGGGCTCATTTGATTAGAAATCAAAAGTTCTACTTCACTTATTAAGAGTCAAAAGAGATCGAAAGGGAGCTAACCCCTCCTCCTCCACGTCTTAAGTGCATCAGATAAAAATTTTGAGAGATACATTTTTTTAAAAGTGTTTAAAAATTCAGATGAAAAAATACACCGGTATTGACGCAACCCCTCAGGGCCCAGGGGTGGGCGTTGTAAATTATGCCCTTGGGGCACATATGGTTGTTATGGTAAGGATGCTCGCATAAACTTCCTAGAGGGCTCATTTGATTGGAAATTGAAAGTTGTAATTCACTTTTTAAGAGCCAAAGTGATTGGAGGGCAGCTAGCCTCCCCCAACACTATTTATTTTTTTCCCAGAGACACTTCAGATAGAAGGGGCCTTCGCATAAACTTCAAAGGGGGCTCATTCTATTGGAAATTGAGAGTACTAGAGTCTTTTTTAAGAGTCGAAAGTGATCAGAGGGCAACTGCCCCCCACAAGCCCTTTCTCCCCAAAACATGATAAAAAATTTGAGGTAGCCATTTCGTTAAAAATAGTTCAAAGGTCAGATAAGAAAACCTTCTGTGTCGACACAACCCCCTCTCTCCTGGGCCCGGGGCAGGCGTTTTAAGTATTGCCCTGGGGGCATATGTGGTTCTTATGGAAGGTATGATCGTATAAACTTCGGAGGGCTCATATGATTGGAAATTGAAAGTTCTGTTTCATTTTTTAAGAGTCGCAAGAGATCGGAGGGCAACTAGCCCACCCTCTCCACACCATTTTTCCTCAAACCCATCCGATAAGAGCTTTTAGAGAGCCATTTTTTCAAAATAGTTCAAGTGTCAGAAAAAAAAAACTTCGGTGTAGACCCGACCTCCCAGGGCCCGGGGGGCAAGACTACTAAACTATGTCCAAGGACAGTAGGTGGTTCTTATGGAAGGGATACTCGTACAAACTTAAGAAAAAGTTCATTTGAATGGAAATTAAAAGTTTTGGTTCTTTTTCTCAGAGTAAAAAAAGATCGCAGGGCAACTAGCCCCTCCTGTCCTCCACGCCTTTGTGTGTATCGGATGGATAAACCCATCCCATAAAAATTTGAGGTGACCATTTTGTTAAAATAGTTCAAACATCAGAAATTAAAACTCAAGGGTCGACACAACCCCCCAGGGCCCAGGGACAGGCGTTGTATGTTATACTTTGGGGATATATATGGTTCTTATAGAAGATATACTCGTATAAACTTCAGAGAGAACTCATTTGATTGAAAATAGAAAGTTCTAGTTCACTTTTAAAGAGTAAAAAGAGACCGAAGCTTAATCTCGTCTCCCCACGCCCTTTTTCCCCAAACCCTTCCGATAAAAATATTGAGATAGTAATTTTGTTAAAAATAGTTAAAACATCACATAATAAAAACTCCGAGGTTGACACAAACCCATTTTTTCACTTTGATATTGTTACTTTGATACCAGTTGTGATACTTTGATGAATATTTGTTTTTTTTTTTTTAAGTTTGATTTTGAATTAAGGAATTTGTTTAAAACTTGAAATTTTTTGCAATAAAAAATTAACAAAAATTAATTAAAAAAAACTTACCGAAAAATTATTTTTTAAAATAAAATTAAAGCCAATTTTAAAGTTAAGCTCAGCAGATGCAAATATATGTTAGAATTCAAACTAAAAACGACCAGAAATTACAATTAAAGAACAAATGAAACCCAAAACGAACAGAAATTAAATAAGCAATCATAGCAAAAACATACAATAAGTAATAATGTAAATGAATAAGTAGATCTTAAAGCAAGTAATGCTTAGATTGAATATGAAAATCAAGCTTAAGACGAAAAAAAAATATTTTCCTATTGAAGTGCAAATGAAACTTAAAACGAACAGAAATTACTATTAAAGAACAAATGAAACCCAAAACGAACAGAATTTAAATAAGCAATCATAGCAAAAACGTACAATAAGTAATAATATAAATGAATAAGTAGATCTTAAAGCGAGTAATGCTTAGATTGAATATGAAAATCAAGCTTAAAACGAAAAAAATATTTTCCTATTGAAGCAAAAATGAAACTTAAAACGAAAAGAAATTAAATAAACAACCAATGCAAACAAACGTACAATAGATATTAATGTAAATTAATAAATAAGTATTAAAACGAGTGAAACTTATATTGAATATACAAATCAAGCTTGAAACGAACAAAAATCACCATAAACAAGAGTTTGGGTATGACCTCCTTCTCTCACTGCAAAAGTCTAAAACCTACTGCGTCATTGGCGCTTTACTGAAAACTGTATGCGTCTTGAACAGTCTTGGAAAGTATAAACAACATCATATTGAATATTTGATGTATAATGATATTAATTGTTGAAAGATTCATCAGTTCAAGAATTTATTTCACTGTAATTGTTTAATTTCAATGCTGTAAAAACTGAAAAGAAAATATTTATAATATAATCCGTTTTCAGTATCCAAACACTTGTTTGTAGTGAAACCATATTCGTCTTTAACAACTTTAAAAAAAGCTAATAAATTAAACTGAATATATGATGTATAATGGTATTAATTGCTGAAAGCTCATCAGTTCAATATGTTACTATAATTTTAGTGTTTACTTTCAATATCAAGTACAAAAGAAAATATTTGTCATAAAATTGGTTTTCAGTAAAGCGCCAATGACGCAGTAGGTGTTAGACTTTTACTGTGAGAGAAGGAGGTCATACCCAAACTCTGGTTTGTGGTGATTTTTTTCGTTTCAAGCTTGATTTGCATATTCAATTTAAGTTTCACTCGCTTTAAGATTTATTTATTAATAATTAATATTTATTAAAATTTATTCTTTAATAGTAATTTCTGGTCGTTTTGAGTTTGAATTTTAAAGGTATTTGCATCTGCTGAGCTTAAGTTTAAAACGGGCTTTACTTTTCTTTGAAAAACTTATTTTTCGGAAAGTTTTTTTTAATTAATTATTCGAGACATGGTCAGCCAGTCGGGTACCCAAAATAATTTGTAGGCAATTTCTCTGGAAAGCATCTGGCAACTCCTATTCCGTTTTTCGAAGCGCCCACGCTTCAGAACCATACTTGACAACTTTCATCAGTGTAGCTCCCAATATTTTAATCTCAGTTCGCAGACAAATCTTCCTATTCTTCCAAACTTTTTCAACTGTGAAAAAACACCCTGGGTCTTGGCTATTGTAATTTTAACATCTCCAATGCACCCACCGTCTTTGCAGATAATACTACCTAGGTGAGTGGAGCTGTCAATTTGGTCAATTCTGTTGTTACCCAACATCACCTCTTCACCTTCACTTATTCCTAGTCTTAGCAACTTAGTCTTCTTGACATTGATTTTCAAACTAAATATATTCCTGCACCTTTACCACGCAAAACCTTTAGAACTTCGTTCAGTTTGACAACATTTTCATCTAGGATGCTTAAATCATCAGCATAATCTAAATCTAGTGTGTTTTTAATTCCCCATTTGATTGCGTATTCTCCCATTGCCTTTGCTGTATTCATTTGACAAAGTCCATCAAAATGATCCATGTAAATGGGAATAAAACACAACCCTTAATCCTGATCAAACAGTTCGTGGCAACGAACTGTAACTAAGGAACGACGCGGCTCAATAGTAACCGAAACTCTAAAAACAGAATTTTGATACCAATAGATATATGAATCTTAGAATCTTAATAAAAATCACACCATCGGATTTGGTGAGAACTATACTGTCGGGGTTTAAAGCTCCTATCTGCAAATCGTGTTTTTTTTTTTTTTTTTTTTTTTTTTTTTTTTTTTTTTTTTTGCCAGAAGAAAGATCATGGATGTGTTTATTTTTTTTCCAGGGGTGATCGTGTTGACCCATTGGTCCTAGATTGGAGATTGGAGGACAACTAGGCCTCCTCCCAAACCCCTTTTCCGTAAAATTGTCTGATCAAACTATTGAGATAGCCATTCTGTTCAGCATAGTTGAAAGACCCAATAGCTATGCCTTTCGAGATAACATGACTCCACAGAGCCCCTGGGGAAAGGCAGTTATAAAATTTGTACATTTCTTACGTCTAGTGTTTGTCATTGGAAAGTATGCATATTATCAGGTGGGGGGGGGATTTTACGCTGGGGGATTTTACACGGGGAAAATTTCCCTTGGGGAGGGAAGTTTCCAGGGGATGAACTTTCCGGGGGAATTTTAAACTGGGGAATTCCTATATGCGATTCTACGTACGCCAGAATTCCTATACGAAATTCTTTTTATATGTCTCGCTGTCTCTTCGCCGATTCCATTTTACGCGCGGAGATGTTAAGGGTAATTGTCCTTGGTAAACTTTCACCGTATTGAGTTTCACCAGTATTCCTTACACCGGTTAGGAAAGCCATTATTCCTGGCATTATTTCAAAAACGATCAGAAATTGAATAAAAAATAAGTTTTTTCAACTGAAAATAAGGAGCAACATTAAAACTTAATGCGAACAGAAATTTTAACGTATATGGGGTGGGGGAGGGTTGTTGCCCTCTCCTCAACACCTCGCTCTTTACACCGAAGTTTGAATTTTATTCCAATTCTTTAAGAACGTCTCCTGAAAAACAAGGGTCGTTTAATTAGAACAATAAGAAGTTGTTTTAATAATACTAAAAAAACTTTGGTGCGAAGAGCGAGATGTTGAGGAAGAAGCCCCCCCCCCCATATAATTTATGTTCGTTTTAAGTTTTAATGTTGCTTCTTACTTTCAGTTGAAAAAACTTTTTTTTATTTAATTTAATACAAAGCCAGCTTGTAACCTCAGTTCCTACCTTTACCGCATTAATGTTATTCTCGTACACAGCACTAATCACTTTAATGTATTAATCTGGTATACCATACAAGAACGGGTCTTTCGCTAAAGCGTTTCTATCAGCTGAATCAAACGCTTGCTCATAATCTACAAAACTGAGGACCAAAGGCGTTTGATGACTCAGGCATTTCTCAATTATTAATCTACGAGTGGGAATTTGGTCGACGTATCCTCTACCCTTCCTAAAACAGCACTGCTCTTCTCTTAAAACCTTTTCTGCAGCATCTCCAGGTCTAAAAAGTATCATCATTCTATGTAATTCAATTCCTACAGAAACCAAGCTAATGGCTCTATAACTGCCACACTCGCTCTCATCACCTTTCCTGTGGAGGAGTTTAATTAGAGTTTTCCTAATATCACTAAGTTCTTCCCTTTTCTCAAAAATCATATTTATAATCTTCCGGAACTTTTCGCTAACCTAACAACGACCATACTTAAAATACTCATTACCACACTATCAGCACATTAGCCTTATTATTGTTTAATCCTTCTAGTACTGTCACTAATTCTTCCTCACAAAATAAATCTTTCTTAACATCCAAAGTATCGCAAACTTTTTCATTCTTTTCTATATCTTTTCCTGTAACTCTATCCCGGTTTAGCACATTCTCAAAATGCTCTACCCTTCTCTCTTTAACTTTTTTTCTTTCTCACCTCGTTCCTATATTTAACTGGGACAAGTCGAGATTGATTATTCCCTCTCAATCATAGGCAGCGCGCTAGTGCTGCCTAAGTAAAGAACGATGTGGGCACAATGTGTTTTTTTCTTCTTTTTCTTCAGTCGGGCACTTCGTATCGAAGGAGTTGTCGTAGAAACTTTGAAAAGGGCTTACTCAATTGGAAATTGGAGTGGCTAGTGCCCCTTTTAATAGTCGAAATTGATTAGAGGGCAATCCACCCCCCCCCACGCCCCTTATTACCCCCCACGTATCCAAACAAAAATTTGAGATTGCCACTTTGTTCAGCGTAGTTGATCTCCAGATAGAAAATGTGTTTTTGAGGAGGATACTCCCAAACCCTCGGGGCAAGAGTTTTAAGTTATGCCCCGAGTGCATATAAGTATAATGAGGGCACAATGTTCTTTGTATTATGTTTTTCCTTTTGACAAGTGCACTTCATACGGAAAGGGTCGTCGTAAAAAGTTTAAAATGGGCTTATTCGATTACAAATTCAGAGTTCTAGTGCCCTTTTTTAATAGTCAAAAATGATCTGACGGCAACTAGCCCCCTCCCACGTCCATCATTCCCCCAAACACATCCAATCAAAATTCTTAGATAGCCATTTTGTTCAGCGTAGTTGATTTCCAGATAGAAAGTGTGTTTTTGAGGAGGAAACTCCCCACATCCCTCAGGGCAAGGGTTTTAAGTTATGCCCTGGGGGCATGTAAGGTTTTTATAGAAGGCGTTGTCTTAGAAACTTAAAAACAGGCTCATTCGATTGGAAATTTGAAGGGCTAGTACCCTTTTGAATAGTCGACAGTGATTGGAGGGCAAGTGCCCCCCCCCCCCACGCCCATCATTCCCCCAAACACATCCAATCAAAATTTTGAGATAGCCATTTTGTTCAGCGTAGTTGATTTCCCGATAGAAAACATGTTTTTGAGGAGGACGCTCCCCCATATCCCTCAGGGCAGGCGTTTTAAGTTATGCCCGAGGGGCATATAAGGTTTTTATAGAAGGCGTTGTCGTAGAAACTTCTAAAAAGGCTCATTCGATTGGAAATTCAAAGGGCTAGTGCCCTTTTTAAAAGTCGAAAGTGATTGGAGGACAACTAGCCCCCCCCCCCCACGCCCATATTTCCCCAAACACATCCAATCAAAATTTTGAGATAACCATTTTGTTCAGCGTAGTTGATTTAACGATATAAAATATGTTTTTGAGGAGGACACTTCCCCACAACCCTCGGGGCAAGGATTTTAAGTTATGCCCTGAGGGCATATAAGAACGATGTTGACAAAATGTACCATGTAGTATTCTGTTCCTTTAGAGCTCGGCACTTCATACGGAAGGGATCATCGCAGAGACTTCAAAAGGGGCTCATTTGATTGGAACTTGAGAGTTCTAGTGCCATTTTTAATTGTCGAAAGGGTTTGGTGGCCAACTAGCCCCCCCCCCACGACCACCAGTTCCCTAAAAACATCAATAAATATTTGGAGATATGTGCTTCGTTCAGCATACTTTATTTCAAGATAGAAAATATGTTTTTGAGGAGGACACTTACCTTCACCCCCCAACGTAAGGGTTTTATGTTATGCCGTGAGGGCATATAGGCTAAGGTTTTTGCAGAGTGTGTTGTCATAGAAACTTCAAGAAAGGCTCATTCGATTGCAAATTCAAAGGGATACTGACCTTTTTAAAATTCGAAAGTGATTGGAGGGCAAATAGCCCCCCCCCCCCCAACTATGTTTTTGCTTTTATAACTTTAATAAATCAAATAATTTTAACATTTTTATTACTAAATATCAGTATATGTATATTAAACTGACAATTCACATTCATTTGTATTTTTTCAGTAAAGTGCAAATTTTGTTCTGGCCTTCGGAAGGCATAGGGGTTTGGCGCCCAACTTATGTTAATTTCTGCTCGTCTTGAGTTTTACTCGGTTATTTATTGTAATTTCTGTTCGTTTTGGGTTTCATTTATTTAACGATGCTGATTTGTGGTAGTTTCATGCTTGGTAGATTATTTGATTTTATTTTTGCTCATTTTTTGTTTAATGGAGTTCTTAACTTTTCTTTGAAAAACTTATTTTGTGGAAAAAGTTTTTTTAATTAAATCTTAAAATGCCAGTTCAATATTTTACTAATATGCCGTCTGGCTGCATCTTCCAGATCTTCTGCAATTTTATCCATGGGCCCCACTTTTCAGCTGCTTTTTACATTTTAATGCTTTCATCATTTTCTTAACATACATTTTTTTCATAGCCTATGATCTATCACTCAAATAAATCTTGCACAGGCCCCTCCTCCTCTCTATTAAACATAAAACATTTTCACTCATATTCCTACCGCTTTTCTAACTTCTTTCCTAAGACACCATCAGTGACTGCTTTCCTAAATTTATTCCATCCATCTTCTTCGTTATCTAATTTTAAACTCCCAGTTTAGTATTCAACTGTTCCAAAAGCGTATATCAAATTCTCATCCTGGTGTCTACCAACGTCATAGCTTCCTGGAAGGTAGTTGCCCTTCCTCAACTTCAGCTTTAAATTAACCCTAGACACTACTAACATCAATAACAGCACTCCGATATATCCTAGTATCTTGTATCGATCCTGTCAGTCTTCAGTTCACAATAACATAATCAATAAGGTTTGTTTCTTACCATGATGTGAATATTATTATTAACTTAACTTATGGCCATTAACTTAACTTATGGAATAATATTATTAACTTATGGTCCATTTTTATGATCAAATACTGTATTGATTACAACTAGATAGTTATACCTATAAAATTGCAGTAGTCTTTAACCATTGTTGTTTTCTTTTCATTCACCAAATGCACCTAGACTAGGATACCATCTATCCTTATTTCTACCGGCCTGGGCATTAAAATCCCCCTAAAAAATATCATATTTCTACCTAGAACCCTGTCTGGTCATTCCTGTAGCTGTAAGAAAAATTTGGCTGAGTCTCTACCATCTCCATCAGTCTGTTCTACAGGAGCATATACTACTATGACTGACACTCTGCACTTTGAAGTCTAAAATGAGCTACTAGCATTTTATTTTTAATATCTTCCCAACCTAAACAAGACTTGGCAGCTTTCTTGTTCATCATGAGTTATACTCCCTACTTATGCACCCCATCTGTCCTTCCTGAGTAAGTAAATTCTATTTCACCTAATTTCATGTTTTATACCCCTGGCTGGGATATGAGTTTCTGAAACTCCTAATACGTCCAGATCAAAGCCTCTGAATTCCTCAGTCAAATGTCGAAACAATAGTCGTTTTTAACGTCGTAACATTCCAAATTGCAGTTTTCATACTCTTTAAATCATTGAAATTATTATGGCTTCAGGAAAAGCAATAGTCCCAGAATCAGTGCAGGACGGGGACTAACATACCTAATCAAGTCTACACGACCCACTTAAGTCGGCTTAGAACCGGACAAGAAGAAGTCCCTGGGACATCCAGTTAAATGGAGGCTTTGTGCAAACCTCGGCCCATCTTGGTCACAACATGATTTTCGACACTTGGCGATGCTCTTCTATCAACAAGAGTCGAAATCCTGCACAGACAATCTCAAGGCTATCACCTCCGACTTATTATATATTCATGCCTACAAATATTATGCTACTAAACTTTAAACATACAAAGTGACGGAACATAATACAAACTCTAAAAGTAGAGGATTGTGGGCAGTGGCAGTTTTGCGGGTGGTAAAGTTGTTGATTTGGCTTCATTCAAGTTTGATTTGAGAATTCATAACTAAACTCGATTTTGCTTGTAGATTAAACTTTTTTATTTTATTTTTTTATTCCTATATTCACGGTGCCAGGTACAGATGGCGCTATTCTTTTACCTCGTATCTAAACCTCGATTTAAATTTCGAGGTAAACCTCGAGCCTTAAATTTTGCTTGATTCAAACAAAATTAGAAATGATTAAAATTGAAAGGCTAATTTAAGGTAAAACAAGCTTGCATCAGGCATCGGAACGCAAGTTTATCTGTTTATTAATAGAGTTATACCGGGATCACCCTAAGTTATGGAAAGTTAAAAGTTGAGACTATTATAACCGAAATAATACAAGTGTGGCATTTGTAGGATATTGCGGGCGGTAAAGACATTGAAACCAGATTATACAGTTTCAACAAATTTCAACCGCGAGTACAAGGTGATTGAGCAGAAAAAGAAGTTGTAAACCAACAACGTTTCCTATTTCTCTTTGTTTTCGCTTGAGCGCAACCAGAGTACATGCAAGAAAAGCCAAATCAGTGTTAGACTGCATTTCACACACGGTAGACACTTCACTACCCGACTCTGAACTGAAACTAAAAATCTGTCAGTGAGTTAAAATTAAACTTGAAATTAGCTTTGGTCAAGATTGAAGGATTATTGAAGCACACGTCAATCTATTGACGAAAGCTTTTGATCAAATTGATTGACCGTTTCGGACCTCCTTAAGCTTTATCTGGAGATCTCTGCTTCATTGATTGCTGATTGAGGTACTCATTAAAGTTTTCCTGAATATAATATATTTACTGAAGAATTGAAAAATTTTGCTTTTTTTAAACATCTTTCAAGTAAAATGCCTAAATTCTCGAAAAATTATCTCAAGTTGAAGCGCATGCAAACAGTTGTACGTTGCTTGTGGTTGGGCCAGTACTCAAGTATTTTAGCTTTCTCTGGCGTTGCGTAGCTATGTGATAAGGTATTTATTTAAAACAATTGCTTTAACCAGTCTCGAAGGACCGAATTCAAATTTCGGGGTCAATAAATAAAACAGGACAAAAACAAAACACAAAAAGTCACGATAACTACAAGACTGGCTAAAGAATGCCGAAACTAAAATTGTCAGAATGAAAATCCATTCATTAGTCATTACTTAAACTGAAATTGTCATAACATGCAAAATGATTAAAAAAAGTAAAACTAAATAAAAAAAAAAAAGCATAAAAAAATTAAAAGAAAAGTTAAAAAAGCCAGGCAAAAAACCAGCGAACAAAATAAAATATTGGCAGCGCCTGTACCAAGGAATAAGAAGAGGGAGAATAGTGGGATGCTTTGTTTATTTTTTCCGTAATGTAGAAACAAAGGTATTTTCCATATCTCGAGGTACAGCAGCGAACAGAAGACAATGTAACAACAGGCTGGGATACGGTCTGAGGAGGGCGGAATCTAGGTGGGGAATGTCTTTCGAGAAAAATGTGTTCCCTGCGAGGGTTTTTTGCTTTTTTTTTTTTTTTTTTTTTTTTTTTTTTTTTTTTGAAGGAGATAGTATGGGGCTTTGCCTTCTTTGAAAATCATTCTCAAAGATTTTTTTTTTTTTTTTTTTTTTTTGAAGGAGATAGTATGGGGCTTTGCCTTCTTTGAAAATCATTCTCAAGGATAGGCTCAGTTTGATCTGACTCTTCTCTGGAAATTCTAGGGTGCCAAACTGGACAAGCATATTCGAGATGAGGGCGGACAAAGGGAGTATAAATCCTTAAGAAACGGGAAGGGCAATGTCAAATATATTGAAAAGGTTAAGAAGGAAGATAGATGCATTAGCTTTATGGATGATATTTTTAATGTAGATACCACACTTTAAGTTAGAAGAAACTGTGTCACCAAGTAATTTAAATGAGGACAAGGGAGTTTCAGGAGGGATAGGATTGAGAAAATGAGGCGGGGATCTAAGAAAAAATTGGCATTCTACACAACCTATTCAAACAAATTAATGTATTGCTTAATGAGACACTGGTGAGCACTAGCAATAATTTATCCAACTATGCAAGTTACTTGCAATGTATGATGATGACACCGTAGGTGTACAAGGAGATGAGATGAAAATCTTTGGGTTATGCATATCGAACAGGTATTGATACTGACGGTGAGTTGGCTAATGTAGTGGTTCAGGAGTATCATCTAGTTTGAAAATTAAATCATGAGATATTCAATATACCCTAATGGTTACCCCCCAAAGTCAAAAATAACATAAAGTTGCAGATGGCCACATCGAATTCTATGTTGAGAAATATACTTCCTGCTGCACCCGATGCTAATGTTATTATCACAGCGACAAATCTCCACGTTCGAAAACAACAAGTTATGAGCTCTGTTGCACTGTTAGTGTAAAAGCTAAGAACCAATGGTAACAAAATTAAACTTCTTGTCCCCCATACAATCACCAATCAAAGTCACATT